>NC_136501.1:29280607-29445607 GCF_053919585.1 Euprymna scolopes
TTCCGAGTTTTATGACTTTAAACCGCCCCCTTTACTGTGTAATCATACAGAACCATCAGAGCTTCATAATTCTTATCATTGAAATAATAGTTTCCGATAAGAACATGACATTTTACACTCATCATTTCTAAAATATTCCACACATGTGTAATTGTGAACATAAACGTCAGGAACGACGTACGTACCTAGCTCAAAAACTTTACGTAGTTCAGCAATGTGATTCTTGGATTCAGTGCACAAAGTACGTCCTAAATAATTAGCAAAACACAAACAAAAAGTGTAAATTGTATGTGTAAACTTGTGCAAATAAATCTCGCTATTATATCGTAGTTTTCATGATCTGTGCATAAACGTCGCACGAGTCTATTGTGAGAAATAAACAGAGGATTTGAGAACAACTTTTATAGTTACTGTTTTTTTACGTATATATTTTATGTCAGACGAATATGTAAGTGTCTGTGTATGTGTTTTCTATTTTATATCAGTTCCCCAATAAAGACATTAAGTGTATATACATAAATCAAAAGTAAATGAAAATAATGAAGATCCATCATTCTATGTGATCCGGTCATCTATCTCTTTTTACAGGATACACTTTTAGACGTTAGAATGATTTCCATATACTACAGAAATATATAATGTTCACTAAAGTTTAACATTTTGATTTGACTCTATTGATTTTGAACAGTGATTACTTTTTTTTGTTCTCTGCTTAGAGAAGAGATCAATTTATATTTTTTTCTCTTAAACATCTCCAAAATAACGAGTTCCAAAAAGTCTCCATTTACCTGACGTATCTCAAGTATGTAGCAACACATTTATTTTTGACAGGTGCTTTCTGAAAATACATTTAACTTTGTGGCTATTACGAGTGACAAATCTCATTATATTATAAGAACACTTCGGTTTTCAGTTCATGACTTTGATCAATGACCGCTGGTTCAGTATATTTTTTAGCCATAGGTAATGGCAGGCTGAAAATTTTAATTGTTTAATACATATGGTATATTCAGTCTGGTTTTATTAATTAATAATTGTATGAAAAAAAAAGAAAACGTTTTAGTGAGAATGCTCTATCATGATGACGGCTAGCACAATTAGGTTTAAAGCGTTTTAAATAAAATAACATTATATTAAATTGATTTGAATATCGTCTATCTGCCCCTTTATATGGCTGCTTAGAAAATTAAAATTAAGTGTTCTAATAAAAATCAACTAGCATAAAATTGAGGAAAGAAATACAAAACTAAAAGCATGTATCTGTTATTCACTCGTACTAAACTAATTTTAACCTTAACGTTGAAGACATGTTTTACATAGTGTATTACTTTTTCCATTTCACACGTAATAATGAGAAAGTTTTATAGTTGTAGACCAAAAGAAATCACTTAGTTTTTGACCAACACTCGAATAGTTTTCAATTATTGGACCGCTGTTTTACTTATCAGCTAAGTAATTCTTTACAATCTTGACAGTTTCAGAAGATTGGTTTTCTAGTTTTTCGTTTATATAGGTTTTTGTAGATACGTAAAAAAAAACGAACTATCCTATGCATATACATATAGGCGTATAAATCCTTTTTGCTTTTTGTTCCCACTTAGACGTTTTGTATCGCTCTCCAACTTAAAAAAAAATCTTATCGCGCCATTTTATATTTTCCTGTCCTTTTTGGCTCTTATCTCACTTTTTGTGATTTTCATGTCATCACACTGGTGATACCAGACCAGACTATGTGATGATATCGGCTTCCTCATCTTAAATGGACATAATTTGATTTAACTGATTTTATTACTTTTCCATTTGCAAAACTCAAACACATTTTTAAAAACACAACGCTAGTGCTACAACTTCCCTCTACAAAACAACCAAATCAAATCAAACAGCATGGACGAATATTATAACACTAGGAGAATCTTTTTCTAAAATGAAAAGATTGAATATGAAATAACCTTATTATATTTGAATCCCAGAAAAAAATAATCATATAATTATAAAACTCAAATAACCATCTAACGAGTGATGTAATCCACTTTCCTGTTTACGACATCCGGTTGTGCATGCGCGCATAAACATTAACCAATAACAACGTAAACAAATAAACACAAATCGTTTCTTTTGCAGATTTTGACCTACGCACTGAAATATATACGTTATTATTTCGAAATTATTATTTAACATGGGAAGAGTGGGGGTGTTTTGCAACTATTCTTTATTACAACTATACTGTCGCTATTTCTTACAACTAAACAACTTTAAGCCGTTGACAAACATAAGAATAATTGAAGTAAACAATAGACTACTACTATCTATCTATCTATCTATCTATCTATCTATCCGTTCATTTTCCTTCTTTCCTCCTTTTATTATTTTTGTTTACATTTCTAGATACAAAATAGTTGTGTGAGAACGGCGAATTTGTTGACACAGTTACTAATCTGTTTCAATATTAGTTTTATTTTGTTTTATTCATTTAGGTTTGATTTTTTTTTGGTTCAGGTTTTAATAATTTTATTTATTAAGATTTTAAGTTTCTATAACTTGGTGGAAGGATTTTTATTTAGGTTTTTCATGATTATATTTCTCATCGGTAGGTTCATGTGCGTTTTTGCTGCTAAATGATTTTCATCGTTGTTCGATTTGTAAGAAAAATCATGTTTAATTATCGATTTTAAGCGATTATTCGGAAAAATAGATAACTTTACACGAATAGGGGGGATGTTTTTTCATGTTTAAGTGATCCGTTCGTGAGTTTTCATTTTAATATACTTTCATAGAAATGTTTCTGTTATGTAAAAAAAAAAAATATTTTCTTTACGTCACAAGTGTCAGGCTCATACGTGAACTCCATAGCTAATATAACATCATGACCCAACGGGGCACGGGTTGTCTTGTATAATACAAAATTAAATAACCCGAATTGAATTTTATGCCAAGAAAAAAAACTACATCTCTATTTTTTTGTTGTTGTTTTATTTGCAGAGAAGTATATATATGTGTACGAGTATTCGGCACTTGTATCACTGTTCTGTGTTATTTACAAAACGTTTCGGTCGATTATATCTGAGGTTTAATTCAATTGCAGCTCATCGAACTCGAAGATGCTACGAAATCTGTAATCCTTTCGAGTGGTCAGGAGTGATGAAATGAGACGAATTACTCTGGTTGATTAAATGAAGTGTTTTGTTTGAAATTCTGTATAGATTGCGGATTTCGACAAATGGCCTGAGCGGACATCATCAGAAATGTTGTGAGAATAATATCCAACATGCAAACAAAACAGAGTCTAAAATCTAATAGGTGATGGACTATCGCGCACTCTATAACTGTTTTTCACAAATTAACCTATTGGTAATGAGGGTAATAGAATGTGCTCTAATAAACACGTAGCACTTTTGCGACCCTCGATGATTTTTTTTTTTTTAACAAAGCCCGAAGGTCACTCAGGGATAAGGGTTATTGCGTGTACAGTAATCAGTGAGATAGTATTGTAGTAATCATTAGTATTGGGGGTTTTGATAGAGTGTCTTACTTAAGGGGGCGGTTTGTCAGGAGTTTGTTTATGTTGGACTTGAAGGCGTCCAATTTGTAGTCAGGTGGGAAACAGGCAAGCAGCAGAGAGTTCCACTGGCGTGCAGTTCTAAGAAAGAAGCTTTGCTCCTGGAATCTACGTTTGGATTTAGGCACAGATAAAGAGTGAGAAAAATTATCGACAGTAGTTTCAGCCAGACGGGTGTTTCTCGTAAAAGATTGGCAAGGGGGGACGAGGGATTGGAGCTCAGACGGGCACCTGCTATGGAATTAACGATAAAACAAAGACAGGCTCGCAACATCTCTTTTGTGGGAGAGAGGTTGTAGGGAAGAGAAAAGGGCATCCCCCACTAAACCACGAAGTCTATTTTGTACTCTGTCAAGGCAGGATAGGCTGTTTTTAGCAGCGCCTTACCATATGTGGCAGCAATACTCCATCCTTGGACGTACTTGGCCTTTATACAGATAGAGAATTACATTCGTAGTTAGATATCTTCTGGAGCGGTAAAAGGATCCCACCATTTTCCCAGTGTGCCTGGCAACAGATTTGATGTATGTGTTCCATTTCAGATCAGGAGTAAAGGTCAAACCCAGAAGCTTGTCAAAACATGGAGCCTCCCCAAGACGAGAGCAATCTATTTCAATTGATGTCAGATGGGGATCAGAGCGTTGATGATGTAAAGATAGAAGTTTGGTTTTGGATGCATTAAAAGTTACCAGCCATCTCTTTCTCCACTGAACGACGCGCCCAATATCAGACGAGAGGGAATCAGAGAGAGCTTTGTCATTTACGGCCTTTGATGTGTTGCCGTAGATGGTCGTGTCATCAGCATAGATATCAACGAATGATTTAAGTATGTGTTTTGGGAGATCATTGATGTAGACCAGGAAGAGAGTTGGGCTCAGCATGGACCCCTGGGGGACTCCAGCATTTATACCGTAGGCCTCTGATTGCTGCCCATCAACCACTACTCTTATGAACCTATCAGAGAGAAATGATTTAATGATTGAGAAAACATGTCCATCGATGTGTACACTTCTGACTAACACGATAAGAAGCGAACTTCCACCACCACTTTTGAGTTTACTAGATGCTACAAAATCTTCAACTCTTCTATTATTTTCTAATCTGCTTTACTTTGGAATTTTCACTCTTATTTCTTGCTCCAATTACAGTACTTATTTGCAGAAATGTAAAGGTAAGCCAGCTATTAAACTCTCTACAGTCCGTTGATAACTACAACCGTAAATAATACCGTGATTTTCAAGTAGGGATATGTCTTTCTTGGAGTTGAATCAGAAGGAATAAGATAAGCCTAAATACTCCAAATGGTATTAGCATTGCCTTAATATTTCATAATACACATTTGGCAGGAGGGAAAATAACAAAGCGAAGCAGGTCATGTAAAGTACCGGTAAAACATATCTACGTTGCAATACAGTTGCTTTAGGCTATGGATATTGTATTGAATGCGCCTGTGTCTTTTTTAGTTGCCAAATATAGTTGGATAAGGTAGTTTGGTTTGACAGAGAGTTATTTTTAAAAGAATGTTTGTGCGTGTAAATTCTATGTTTTATTAGGCCAGATGTGGAACCAAAATAACAATATTTCTTTCAACTTACAATGGCGAGTAATTGAGTCTTGCAAACCATATAAACCAGGAGATAAATTACGTGCACTATGTACAAAAGAGACCCTAAAAATTTTAAAATATGAAGATATAAAAAATGCAACCACACTATTAAATTCAAGACAGGAACTAATATTCACATGCAGTCATAAACGTTGGTTTAAATTTAATAAATACAAACCACCTTAAATCATTAAAAATAGATTACAATTTTTTTTAATAAATTAAGTTAGACTAATTATCCCCCTTACACCCTTTAAATAAAAAAAGTAAAGAAAATATGACTAATTATCCCCCTTACATTATGTAATTACACAAACAACATTTGAAATATAAACCGTAGCGTCTTTAAATCAAAAGTACGCTAACGGAAATAATTTATTCCACGGGCGTCTCCCCTTTTTAAAATTCATCATTCAATAAGGTAAAAAGCTATAGCAAACATCTAAATGAGTATTTTAACCATAGTTCCTGATTTCAAAAGGCAAAAAATTAAAAGGTAAATGTCTATATATTTTTATGTATATACCTGTATATCTATGTATATGTATATATGTGTCTATTTTTTCATATATATGCATGTATATATTTGTAATGTTGTACTTTAAGCAAACTTATAATTTAAATTCAAATCTATATTTTACTCTATTTCTTTTCTATCTCTAACCCATATTAATTTTCTTATAAACTTTAAATCCAGACCTTTTATTTCAATTCTTTTCAGGTATATATGCCTTACTTTTAATGCTAGGTTTTTTATGGTGTCTTTTAAATTTAATAAAAACCTTTCAAATTTTGCTGACGAGGAGACCTTGCTTATTAAAAAACTATATGTAATAATTATTGTCCGTAACTTGATGTCTACCACAATAAAAAGCATCTTTTTTCCGAAACGATCGTACATATAATTGATTTTGTTGTTGTTCCTTCTTATGAAACTGATTTTTAATTTAATTATAATTTGATTTTTAAATTTTAAATTATCAATCACATTACTTAATATATATGTATATATATATATATATATATATATATATATATATATATATATATATATATATATATATATATACGGGTTTTTTATATTCAAAAGTAATGGACTAATGAATTCAACGAGGTTGTTAGATAGTGCTCAATAAAAAGAGCTGATAATACTTGTTTATTGTTATATAAACATGCTCACATCCCGCTGCTACAAATAGCCACTTGTTTCAATCAAACAACAGATATCATCAGGCAGCGACTTGACTATTCAAAAGTTCAAAAGTTTATTCATTGAACTTTTGAATAGTCAAGTCGCTGCCTAATGATATCTGTTGTTTGATTGAAACAAGTGGCTATTTGTAGCAGCGGGATGTGAGCATGTTTATATAACAATAAACAAATATATATATATATATATATATATATATATATATATATATATATATATATATATATATATATATATATATACAGAGAGAAAGAGAGAGAAAGAATATATCTGCACACAGTATCCGGTCACTCCACAATGAATTACCGGGCGGAACATCGTTTAATAGCGGTGTCGTAAGGGAAATATGTTTACCAACGTGATGTTAGTCGTGATTTGTTTACATCGTGTTGGATTAGCTGTTTATTCTATTCCATTTTCCATATAAACATACACACAAGAAACAAATCGAGTTATGTGTTCATCAACGTCTTTATTTCGAAATTTTCTCTGGATGAATGAATTTAAGAAAACAAAAACACCAGTACAAATATTTAACAATTTTATTTTGAAAGGTGTTACACTGTTCCATTGCCGAACAAAAATGGCGTTGGAAATTAAAAAAGGGGGGAAGGTGCGTTGTTCAATAGATGGAGATTTTTAATAACGTCATATAGCCGTGAATATATTTTTACAATATATGTCGCAGTTAATATTCTTTCTGTAAAAATATGTCCGTTAAAATTCAATACGTGTGTAACTGAAATGAACTGAGCGTGTTTTTGTTATGTAATTTATTGATTGAGATCCTATGTACTAATTATTATAGGAGGAGTTTCTATGGTGTGAGAGGGTTAACATCTACAATTAAATTATGTTCTTTTAATATAAGTTTGCTTTATAATGGTGCTGCATTATAGAAACCTCAACGTTGTTTAATTGTGCTTAAATTTGCGATAAGAGCTGATTCAAGAATCATTATTTGAATATAAATTTAACAAAAATTTGTAATCAGATCTTAGAACATCATGATATTTCGCAATAAAAAGTGGCACAGAAGTGTCAGAAATTAATTACAATGTAATTAACTTGTCATAGTTTAAATTCTCTCGATTATAACAAGAATATATGATATATATATATATATATATTAAATTATGCATACATAATTACATATACATATATATGTTACTTGCCAAAATTACCATCATAGATACGTTGGAGAAACCCAGTGTAAATTAGAAAACTTCTCAATGATTCTCCCATTCATTGTCAGCACAATCATGCCTTTGACTTCAAACAAGCAAAATGGTTAAATTTATTTAAAATAAAACGTTCTGGAAACTTCTTGAATCAAAGCTTATCGAAAATTCAAACACAACTAAACACCATGGTGTCTATAATGTAGCGCCATTATAAAGGAAACGTCTATAGAAAGAACATAATTTAACTGTAGATACAGGGCAACCCTTCATACCATAGAAACGCCTCCTATAATAATTAATACATATAATCTCAATCAATAAATTACATAACAAAAGCACGCCTATTTCATTTCAGTTACACACACACATATTTGAATTTTAACGGACGTATTAAATCAATTATGCTCCTCCTCAGAATGTTTGAATTTAATAAATCAGCAAAACTAAGATATTACACTAATTTCTAAAAAATAAAAATACATCATAACAACAAGTACTAATTTTTCCCAATAAAATATATATTCATGCGCACGAAAACGAAGTCCGCGATTAAAACCATATAACATCGAACTAGCATTATATGTGCAAATGTTATGTTGTCATAAGTATTAATATGAAACAAACATAAGGGAAATTAGTTACAAATTATATTCATTTTATATAAGTAAATCATTTTCATTAACTCAGTAATATTAATATTTTTATTTCTACATGATTAATATTACTATATTTCAATATAAATTTCAAACAAAATAAATGTCTGTTTATTTTGTAATAATGCGTTGTGTTGTCTTCAAACGCATATAATACGTATTTTATTTTATATTACTAATGGATTAAAAAAAGACATTTCTCCGCCCGGGCTTTAATTTCTTGTAATAGTATATCAGTACACAATCCATTAGTCGTGAATACGACAATAACAGGTAGCCCACGTCTTTTGTCATCCCCACCTTTCTTTGTTTAAAGGGAGAGATGGCACTGTAATATATACCTGTTCGCCAGGAGACCATACCTCATGGTATAAACGCTGCATCTGGGAATCATGTATCTATGGTTCTATATTATGAGACGATAATGTAGATGCGTTGTATTTTTCGTTATGTATTTGTGTAGTGTTTTTATCTTTGTCCTAAGCTTCTCGAACTAATTTTAATTTTGTACGACAAAACTAATTTGTTAGAATCAGTAGTTTATTAGCAAAATCAAGACTTTAATTATATCTACTGATAAGATCAGTAGCTCAAATATATATATATATATATGTGTGTGTGTGTGTATATATATATATATATATATATATATATATATATATATATATATATATATATATATATTCAAATGAGAAAGTTAACCAAAAATTGGTATGTATATTTTTAACATTATTTTATTATTCCGTGCTTAAATTTGTCATTTAAAAAAGGTATCATATTTAGATCATTGTAATAATGTTTTTAAATCATTGAAATATTTTTTACGCGTTTCAGACGTTCCGTAGAGCATCCTCTTCAGAAAGTATTCAAAGTGTAAAATATTAAATATATATTTAATTTGTGTTCAGAATGTATAAAAGCATTTTCGCTGTCCATTTTGGTGACATATTTCCGAGCGGTGGAAATGTCCGTAAATGATTCTAAAGGTCTTCACGTGTGTGTTCCACCCCTACCCTTGCTTATGGGGGGGTCAGACCATGGTCATTGCTGTCTTTTGCTTTTCCCTCTCTTTTCTTGTTTCTCCTTTTACTACTTTATTTATTTATTTTTTTATTACTTGGGTGGAAGTGAGGGAAACGTTGGTACTTGGTCAAATGAGTGCGTAGGTGTGTGTGCGTGTGTGTGTGTGTGTGCGTGTGTGTCTTTCCTTATATCGGTTAGTACAATGTGTGTTATATGTCTAATAGTTTTATAACATTATAAATTTATTTGCTTGTCTAATAAAGCAAATGTGATAAAAATTCGTGTTTTATTGTGTGAGAGGTGTGTATGTGTGGGGGCAGTTTTTTTTTAAACAAGTGTAACTGGTAGGGATGTTTTCATTTAATTTGGATTTTGATTTTTGGGGGATTTTTAGATTTTAGTTTCTTTCTATGGTGATTTTCGTGTTAATCTTAGTTGGGGCATTCATAATATTATGTTTCTTTAAATAAAAAGGTTTATTTATGAATAGCCATAGGGGTTTTTCTAATGTTCCTATTTATTTGTCTCGCCATATGGGTAGGGCCAGATCCAGGATTGCTTTTAGTATGGGGAAGATCTCGCTCCCCAGAAGGGAGGGGGTTCCTGGAAAGGGACAAGTATAAGAATGAGAATTATCCCAGTCATGAAGGATTTCTCTTCCACTGATTTAGGTAGGAGGGTTGGGTGCAGGATTGGAACAGATACTACACTGTTGTTTTAGGTATTTTTTAGTGTTGTAGGTTTTGAGGTATGGTTGTATTGTTTAATGTGTTATACTAGAGATAGGGCGTTGTGTCTGTGTGTGGCTGTATGCCTGTGTGTGTATGTGTGTTTTGATGTATCGATTCTGATTTATATGTGGGTGTATACATGTATATGAACGTGAGTACGAGTGTGCTTTGCATTTCATTTGTTTTTGTTTAATCTGTTTAATTCGGGAGTGAATCGTGTTATGATTTTTTCCTGTGTAAGTAAATATAAGTAATTGTCTGTTTAGAAGATTGGCATTATTGTGAAGCTATTTCCACTGCATGCAAGCACGTGTTTTAGAATATACAATTTTAATGTTGCTCTTATGTAAGGCAACTCTATTGCTGAGGTTTTTGTGGCGCCTATATATAATCGTGCTGCATTATATCTATCTATCTCTATGCAAATACAGAGAGCTATCTATCTGCCTACCAATCTCTCTCTATATATATCTCTCTCTATCTATCTATCTCTCTCTTTATATATATATATATATATAAGTGTGTGTGTGTGTGTGTGTGTGTGTGTGTGTGTGTGTCAGAGACAAGGAGAGCATGTATATTTTGCTCTCAAATATAAGGTTGGTTCTAAAATAATGTTTCCTGGCTCGAAGTTGAATCTCACAAAACATTTTTCCACCAACCTAGTTATTATAAAATATGCACTCATATAAACGCGCTCGCGCTGGCGCGCGCAGACACGCACATCAAACGCATCCACACACTTATGCATATATAAAAATTACAGAAACACGGACACTTATGCAGACACGCTGAGAGAGAGAGAGAGAGAGAGAGAGAGAGAGTATTATAGTCTGTTAAAAGTGGGCGAAGGCTAGGGTACATTTGCTTAGAATGGGTTCTAATTTGATGTTAAAATATGATTAAATTATAGCTCATTTTTTCATTAAATACGATTAATTATTTATCTATATAATTGCTTATTTAATTGACTCAGTGGATTAATAGGTAATCCCCTTTACCTAATCATAAGAAAGGTCTGTACAAATATTCAATCAGGTCAACTCAATTCCGGAGAAAACATCGGAAGTAAATGCGGTATTATAATGACAAATCCTTATTAATCCATATTAATATCTAACTGCGCATTAAAACATCGCTTTACCTGATAAAAAAGGACGTATACAATTTCAGTCAAATAGTCCCAGTAGTTCTTAGAGAAAATTTAGAACAGCAAGACAAATAAAACAAGAGAAAAATGATATAAATATACCGCTGCAAATCGATATATCCATAAAAGGGGGAATGTGTGTTTTATGACAAATCCCAACCTTTACAATAGCGGCATGGACTTTGGTATGTAAATTAATAAGATATGTGGAAAATATTTAATCAGTTTTCATCCGGACAGACAGGTTGCCAAGGGGTCAAAATTGAAAAATTGGTGATAATCGAATTTTTATCCGTTTGTCTACTGTTTTGCGAATGCGCATGCGCTAAGCCTTCACATGACAGCTTACTTATCTTAAGATTAAGTAAATTTGAAGACTCTTTTAATTATACTGGCATACTGGTTATGGTACTTGACTCACTTTCTTTAAGCTCTAATTTCGATCTAAGCTCAAGTAATATTTTTAACATACAAGATGATAACTGTTCGGAAAAAACATAATTCTCGCATGGACACGTCTCAGTTTTTTCCGTTTTTTATACCTCATTTTCTAAAAGAATATAAGTTACGTTTTATGCCGGGTAAATCCGGGTACATTTGCTAATACATACTAAAAATACGACAAAAGCTACGTATTAGAAATAGTTGTTTATTGATCGGTACAGAACCAAAACGTATCCTTTTCACTGCTGTGTCTGCTAGGCAAAAAAGCCTGAGTGAACTCTCTTGTTACTAATTGAGCTGAGAAAAATATCATTTCTTTTCTTCATGCGACCTCGATAATCACTGCAGTTGCGAAAACGTCACAAGATAGGCCGTTTATTTCTATAAATGTACATAAGAAAAACAAGCCGCGAAGCCGAAATCCACTACTTAATTGAGTTCGTATCATCTTGGTACTTAATTCTCTCGTCACCAATTGTAGCTAGATCTTGACATGTTGGCTTCTGTATATTTTTCAAAAGGAGAACGAATTACGATACCGAAGGCTTTAAACCTTGAACATGTATATTGAAGACGAATTTCAGTCCAATGTATATCTATGCCATTTGTAGATGTTGATGAATTGCAGAGGAATGTACTACATACATGGAAATTAGATTTGCCAAAATATCAAGATATCTTCCATAGTACTGGGATACACGGCCACTATATCTGCTACCTTAGCTACTACTTGTGTGAAGCAAGAAAATTACTAAGAAGAATAGAAAAGGATCCGAAACAATATATGTTGACAAAGATGGTCTTTATAATTTAATGCAATGTGCCTAATTGACAGAAGGCTGCAGATATATATATATATATATATATATATATATATATGTATGTACCTAGATGTATAGTTGAATATGAATTGTCACATCGTACTAAATCCCGCAGTATACTAACATTTAGAAACACTTATATATTCATATTCCTGTTTGTTTGTTTTTTTTTGTTCACAAATTGATTAATATATTCAAAAATCTGTTACGTTAACATATTATTCATTTCTATATATACTATAATTATTGCAAAATATAAGATTAAAGAGTTGACGTACTTTGCATATTACATTAAGGAAAATTGACTTTATTAAATAGCGGTATATTAGTAATTGTTTATAGGGAGAGAATTATTTTAAGTGTTCTATTTAAGTTTATTATTTAAATTTGATTTATATTGATATCATATTTAATTTAATTTATTTTTCTCGACATCGATTTTTTATGAATCGACTTAAGTTATTTCCTTTTGGTACGAACGTTGTTCTTTTTTGGTTTTGTTTTCATTTTCGGCGGATATTAAAACTAAAATGTTTCAACCATTACTTATTGGAATTAATTTAAATAATATAATTCCCGTGATTTTGCAATTGACCTTGTGGCCCAGTGGATTTTTATTTTAAAATAAACAAACAATTTAATTCAACTACGATTCTTTATTTAAAAAAAAAACAACAACTTTTATTACCGTTTTTTACCAGTTTTTTTTCTTCGCATATTTTGACATCGTAACTATTTTTTTCTTTTAATAACGCAATAAGTCATAACTCATCATTTTTATAACATAAACATCTGGTTAACAATAATTCTACTTTGGTATTTTTGAAACTGAATTATTTATAGTTTGTTTTCATTGCAACATACCGTAAATAAATCTTTCTAAACTGAGCTAGCATGAAAGAAATTAGCTTAAACTAGAATATAGTCATAAAAAGGTGTTCAATATCCGGAGAATAGCTTCTCTTCGTATCCCTTCTGCGAAATATTTGGTGGAGAGTTTGTCACGTTCTTCTTTTTTGGGGAGGGATTACATTTTCGCGTTTTTATTCGTTCTTGTATTTTTTAAATTTTTGTTGGTGTAATGATGGAGTTGACATATAATAATGAAACACTGCTCAAAATTCTTAGTATAGCAGGTGCGGCGAAACCGAACTTCATGTCGACCTTCTCAATGCTGGGTATCCATACTAGTATATATATATATATATATATATATATATATATATATATATATATATATATATATATATATTCTTTTTTTCCTTGTACACATTTTTGTGAATTATTCCATGGATTTCTGCCTTTGGATTATTATGGACCAGCTTCCTCTAATTACGGGATTTCCCTGGAGTTTACTTGTACAAATGGAAATTCTTTTAACTTTCTTGACGTTTTACATCTAGATTTTACCGTCACTGTATATTTTGTCTTCTACCAGACTATCCATTCTAGTGTAATCACCTTTTCCTTCACCATATTCCCTCTGCTTCACTTTTTTTTGTTTTCAAGTAAGATCTGCAGTCAAAATCCGATCCCACATTTTGCTAATTCCTACCCTCTGATGAGAAGGAAAGTATTTCTTCGAAACTTAGCGGATTAAGGACTATCCATTTATCTAGTGTTTTCTTTTCAGATTAAATATGTGTTTAACTCATTTCAAAGTGTTTTTAGCATATTTTATTAACTGTTTGCTCATGTTATATATATATATATATATGTGTGTGTGTGTGTGTGTGTATGTGTGTGTGTGTGTGTAAAAAATGAGAATATGTGTGAGCGTAATTCTTTACATACATACACTAAAGGAAATTTGGGCCAACAACTTAAATTTGGAAATTTGGTATATGGGGTATTCAGACTTGTGGAAACGGTTTAATCGGTTGTTAATCCGATAAAAATTATTTTTAGGAGTCAAAATTGAAAAATTGATATGTGGGGATCATCAGAAATGCTTATACGTTAATAATTAACACGATAGATCCATTATGTTAATGACAGTAGGGATGAAACAATTTTTGGAAAACGTGTCAAGATAGCCTAGTGGTTATGTAACTTGACGTACTTTCCATAGGTTTTCGCTTCGATCTCAGCTCTAGCACCATTTTACTTACAAAAAGTTTAATCATAAAAAATATTACTCGCAAAGCACATTTCTCAGTTTTTGTGAGACGTGACATATATATGAATGCGTATTTTACGATCGAGAAACGCTGGACGGGCTGCTAATATTTATATATATATATATATATATATATATATATATATATATATAAATATATATATATATAAATTTAAAGGAGATTAGAACAATAGTCTAAAGAGCAAAGTGTATTTTAATGTAATAGTAAAATTACTAATTTAATTAAAATACAGGAAAAGAAAAAGTGCTCGTTGTAATTTAGATATATAATAAGCTCGATAGGTAAATATCCTAGAGCTAATTTAATATTCAGTAATGTGATTGATAATTTAAAATTCAAATTAGAATCAAATTAAACATCCGTTTTACAAGAAGGAGCAACAACAAGGTCATAATTTGTACGATCGTACAAATTATTGACTTTGTTGTTGTTCCTTCTTGTGAAACGGATGTTTAATTTAATTCTAATTTGAATTTTAAATTATCAATCACATTACTGAATATATATATATATATATATGTATATATATATATAATCTATTATTTTTTATCATAAAATCTTTATAAAAAGATTTTGTTGAAATGTTTAGTCCTTTGTTGGAAAATGTTCTGGTTAATAAGTCATTTCAAATCTATGCAATCGCTGAAGTAATTTTATTTCACGAATATATAATAATCCTTTCTTTTCAGAGATCATCAGCTGTTTAGGACGAAACATTTTCGGAGATGCAAAAAGTAAACATTCTATAAAACCATGGTACCTGCACAATTTTTATTAGAAAAAACCTGTTTTACAGAAATGGTCACAAAATATTCTAGTTCTTTTTTTTTATTGTACATGTTATAAAAATATATCTTTATTAGCTGTGTCTTTCGTCTAAAAAAGATATGGTTTACGCATCTGTTGCATTTATATGATTTTTATGGTCCTATTATACGACTTATCAGCCCACTTATTTGTTATTAAGTTATATATATATATATATATATATATATATATATATATATATATATATATTCGTTTTTACTCATAATCATTTTTATTTTTCTTAGAATTTTAAAATATATTACGATTAAAAATATTATAAATATGCCACAAAATTTTTTATACATTATACATCACAAATATAGTTTATATATGTATATATATGTGTGTGTGTGTGTGTGTGTGCGTACGTTACGCATTATGAAGTATCGGAGTTACTTTAATTTACAAATGGAATGCATTAAAACTGACATATGTAATTTTTTTTTAGATCTAATTAACAGATGTCGTTTCAATTTGTTTAATCTAATTTGTAAAATGGTTTCATGTCGTCGCCGATGTCATTCGAGATCGATAAAAAGTTATTGGCAAAGTTACTATCAAATTTTCCTCGTGACATTTTTCACTAGGTAACTAGGTTGATTTATTTTTGATAGAGCGCATATCGCCTCTTTAAATAATTTTCAGGTTCATATTTTCATACAACAAAAGCAATCCATTTTATGGTTATTGACGGCCCTACAACTGTAGTTAGTGTAAACAATTCGGTAATTGAATTGTTTTATGAGACAGAAAATGTAAAATAGAATAAATTAGGTCCTTCTGCAGTGTATGTTTCGCTTTCTGGAGAAATATCAGCTACAGAAAAGAATAGAAAAATGCAAAATCCCACCCCCACACTGTAGAGATCCTTAGATGTAAAATATCTTTCTACTCCAGTAGTTTTTTCCCCAGAACTGCTAGACTTTGGAATTCCATTCCAGGTCACTGCTTCCCCAACTGTACTGACATGCATAAGTTCAAGTGCAACGTGAACCAACATCTCGCTGCCCAAATCCCTACATAGTACCCTGATAGTAGCCCCCTACACCAAAGTGGCAATGTGCCTTGTTTGGGGTGAAAATGTAATAAAAAAAAAGAACGTATTTCCACGGGTTACGTTTCGAAGGTGAGAGTATGTTGTTACATAATCTATATATTATGATTGTTCTGTATTATTTTACTGTCTGATTGCATATTGGCGCCAGACAGATATTACATGTAGAGCCTTTCCGCTTGTACGGTTATAAATTTTCTTAAATTCACTTGTAATGTTAAGCTGTATAAGGCATTAACTTTAGTCCAACTCGCCTTTTCTTTTTTTATCGAATCTTTTACATCATCGTTTATCGATACTTACTGAAGACATTACGATTTAAAACTTGTGTAAAAACACTGCCAGACACATGTAGTAGATTTGTGTGAAATTAAAAAAAAATCGGCCCAGCTGTTTAGGAGTTAATAAAGAACGAACTCATAAAGGCAGACATACACACAGACGAGGTTCCTTTTATATGATAGTAGAAATTATAATCGTTTTTAATGAGGTAATTATTTAAAATTATTACATTAGAGAATGTAGTATTGCCATCCATTTTCAATTATTTCAAGACATTAAGAATATGAAATAGCGCATCATTAACAATGATTTCCCAAATGTTACAAAGAAATTGTGTGTGTGTGCGTGCGCGCACGCGTGTGTGTGTGCGTGTTATACAAAAGCGTTATCTGAACAATAAGATTTATAGAAATTCTGTTCATTATTATTTCTCAAATGAAGTGTCCAATAATTGTCAATTTCATTAAAAATCATTGAACAATATCATCAATGATTACATCTTAAAGTTGATAAATTAAACACATATTATTAATCATTCAACATTTATGAGCAGATAATTGTTAATATTGTATCTGAAATAATACATACTTCCTTTAAAAATTAATTATGCAGTGTTATAATTAGGATGTCATACTATTATTTAAGCGTATTCGACATTAACTACGTCATAATTATTACTTTAAATTATTTTATTTTTAAGTATTTATTCGTAAAGAAATCAATGTGCTATATTTTGATTAAAAAATTCAATTTCTAAATAGGAAGATCATACCAATCTATATAATTATAAAACTCAAATAACATCTAACGAGTGATGTAACCCACTTTCCGGTTTACGACATCCGGTTGCGCATACGCGCATAAACATTAACCCACAACAAGGTAAACAAATAAACACAAATCGCTTCTTTTGCAGATTTTGACCTGCGCACTGAAATATTATCGTTATTATTTCGAAATTATTATTTAACATGGGAAAAGTGGGGGTGTTTTGCAACTATTCTTTATTACAACTATACTGTCGCTATTTTCTTACAATTAAGCAACTTTAACCCGTTGACAAACATAAGAACAATTGCAATGAAGCCAAGAGTACTAATACTGCAACTACTACTACTACACTCTATCCTTCCTTTTCCTTCCTTCCTTCTTTTTTTTGTTTGCTTACATTTCTAGGTACAAAATAGTTGTGCGAGAACGGTGAATTTGTTAACACATTAACTAATCTGTTTCAATATTAGTTTTATTTTATTTTATTTATTTAGGCTTTAATTTTTTGCTTCAGGTTTTATTAAGTTTTTTTTTTTTTAGATTTTAAGTGTCTATAATTTGGTTGAAGGATTTCAATATGCGTTTTTCATGATTATATTTCTCATCGGTAGGTTCATGTGCGTTTTTGCTGCTAAATGACTTTCATCGGTGTTCGATTAATAGGAAAACCATGTTTAATTTTCGATTTTTGAGCGATTATTCGGAAAACTAGCTAATTTTACAAAAATAGAGAGGATTTTTTTTTCATGTTTGAGTGATCCGTCCGTGATTTTTCATTTTAATATACATTCATAGAAATGTTTCTGTTATGTCCAAAAAAACTATTTGCTTTACGTCACAAGTGTCACGCTCATACATGAATTCCATAGCTAATATAACATACTGACCCAACGGATCATGGGTAATCTATCATTAAATAGGCTTAACTTTTAACAAATATGTTGAAGAGATACGAAGACAGGAACAGTAGAATTAAAATGAGCGACATTTTGTGCTCTTTTGCCAGCTATTAAATTACACGTCTCTTTCCCTGACGCATAGTTTCACACCATCCGCAATATCTTCAACAGAGATATATAACTTCAAAGTGTGGAATGCAATATTCAGTTATAAAAACGATGTGATTAGCAGTCCCTTTAGTTCATTAGCGCGAAATTATAATCGGATGCATTAATTTTGGGATGCCCCTCGTTCAACAATGTCTAGTCGGTGTGGTTCATTAATATGTGCATTTTAAAAATAAGGGCGGAATTTAAATCGGCCAAATTGTTGTACAAATAAAACTTAAAATGAGGCAATGACGAACAAGCTAATCAATTAAAATAATCAATACTAAAGGCAAAAATACAGAAAAATACAAGCCTCAGATTTATTTTTATAAAAGATGTGATATAAATATTTTGGAATATAGTAGAACGCTAAAATTGTCGCCTTGAAAAGACGACATGAGTCCATTTCCACTTGCTGAACCACTGTTTTCGTTTTGTTGATTCATGTAGTTCATCTACTAGTTAGCCAGTGGGGTACGAGTTTCTGAAAGTGACACAATGTTTAACGAGCCAGATAAGAGGTGCGTCGCTGTACAACTCATGATTTTTACCTATCCAAGTTATGGCAACAGGACTATTGCCAGCGCTTTCAAAATGCAAATCCGATTCAACGCTTGAGGGCGCAACTAAACGAGGTTTCCGGAAACTGTTAAGTCTTTTTGATGTGGGTTTAAGTGAGGGCCCCATCATACCACCTCACATAATCGACGTTAGCTTGAAAGTCAGCACCAAAGTTAATTTGTTTAAAAGTGTCGAGATCCCCTGGTGTAATCAGGCGGCCGCTGCCAGACTGTGTGTGGCGGCAGGACAGCAACTACCCACAAGTGTAAAGATACTCAGGCTTAGCTTCACTAGGAGTGCTACGACTTTGTACCCTTCTCTCATTGGCACTTCCCACCCCGACTTGAACCTGTTGGACTACTTAGTTTGATCATACGTCGAGAACATCACCTACATGGCCTCCCAAAACACCAAAGCCAGTCTGATCTCTTCCATCGGCCAAGTATTCGCCAAGCTCCCGTCGGCGTTTGTGGAAAAAGGCATACTCACAGTTCCGGACCGATATCAAAAAAACTAATTGAGGCTGAAGGCGGCTACATTAGATAGATATCAGCTATATTACGTAATCAAGTCACCTGAATTGATTTTTTTCAATACCAGTTTTAAAAAAAAAGCTGTAGTGTTGTTTTCTGTAAGGGAACACTTTTATCGTTCCACCCAGTAATTCATTTACGCTCTAAAGCCGACCATAATATAATCAGAGTTAAGAAGAAATTAATTCAACTGAGCAATGTAGTATTATGGCGGGGTTTCTTTTGTTACCTATACTTTATAAATACGTTTAACACGATGAAAATTAAGGTAGACATTTAAAAGCCTCAAACATATGTTTGAACTAAAACGGGAAACATGTTGTCTACACGTTAAAAAAAAAGGGTCATTAAAATTTAAAACATGATAAAAACGAAAGTTGGCGTCCCGATTGATCGAAGTGGAGAAGAACTAAACAGTGAAGGCATTGAAAAAGAGAATAAGACGTAAAACGACTGAGGCACTCAGTCGGCAACACTTTATCACGCTTTACAATTCACATTGCTTATTCTTTCACATTTAAAGACTTTCACATCGGCGAACCTATACTACACACACATGTACTAAAATTTAAATAAAAAAGAGGAATATATATCTATATATCTATAAAAGTGAAAGGGTCTGTCTCTCTGTTTCTCTGTGTCTCTGTGTACATTTCCCTACACAATAACTCCGTCACCTTTCAGTCTACAGATTTGAAATTTGATATAGATTTGGGAAAATCTTTGTAATCCGTTTTTGGCCAGAAATTTGGATGTTAAAGAGTCAAAGTTCAATGATTTGACAGTTGAGAACTCTACCGATCTCCTCCACCAATTTTGGGTCTCAACACTTGAAATTTTAGATATAGGTTCCTTGAACATGGATCTAACTTTATAACTTGATTTGAGCCCAAAGGAATACATGTTAAGGGTTACTAATAGAGGTCAAAGTTAAAAAAAAAGACCTCTGCGGATTCTACCAAATTACTGAGACAATATCTGATTTAAACATTTGAAATTTTACATAAATGGTATTCAAAGATAGGGCAAGCTTTTTAATCGGCTTAGGTCGAAATTTTGAGTCAACAATATATAAATGTATGTATGTATGTATGTTTGAATGTCTGTCTAAAACTTTCGACAGAGGCGACGGATTTTCACAACATCAGTACCGTTTTGAAGCTCGATCCGTCAGAGGAATAATACCGAGAAATTGGCTAAAAACATTAATTTCTTCACCGTCAACTGGGCAGTTTTCTACAGGGAGGCGTCGCTTTTTCGCCGATATTTTCGAAAGTCGTCCTCTTCTTTCGATTGTCTAGTCTTAATTTAAATATATGTCACTTCCGGTTTGGCAGTGGTCGTAATCAAACACGTCACCTCCAATCAACCGGGCCACTCCGGACATCCATGCTAGTGTAAAGTGCGAGAGAATAAAATTCCAAGTTTAAAACACAGGATATTACTTTCAATAAACTGCTTAAGAGTGTTACCTGTACTGGGCATTCAAATAACATCTTTTAGAAAGATTCATATGTACTATTATCATAGTGTTACAAAACTTTGTTTGAATAACAGTTTACCTGTATCAATATTATTTATTAGCAATATGTAAAGTCCATATTTAAACACACACACCTATATATATATATATATATATATATATATATATATATATATATATATATATATATATATATATATATATATATATATACATGAATAGGGCTGGTATGTGCGAATGGCCGTCCAAATTGCTCGCACCTACAACTACAGAAATTATGATACACACTATCGCTTACTACAACATTATGATACACACTATCGCTTACTACAACATAAAGCTGCGGCGACTGAAAAAATATCGCTTTAAAGCCATGTCCACCCTTGTTTATTTCAACGATTATCTAATTCGGTATGAGTTATCTACCGGAATAGAGGCAGATAATCTTTAGATCTAAAAAACTGTACAATATGTTTGACGTATACGAGCGCGCGCGCACACACACACACACACACACACACAAAGACACACACATATATATATGTATATCAATCTAGCTATCGATAGATATATTAATATATATATATATATATATATATATATATATATATATTGTTTGTTGCCTGTGCTTTTAGCGATATTAATAGGATTGTATTCCATTATTATTTTATTACATAAAAAATGCGACTATGAAAAGTAATATTGTTAAGAATAAACTTAGAAAAGTGGTTAAAATACAAGATATTCTAGTAAAAATATGATAAATTTATAATTTTTAATATTGCAGTATTAAGAATGTATATATTATATTAAATTGAATTTTAAAAAAATCTTAATGCTGCAACATTTTAAATGAGAAATTTCTTTTGTTTTTGTACTCGAATATATTTTCTATTTCTTTCGATATTTAACAACTAGTCGTTTTCTGAGTTTAATCTTAACCATATTACGGTTCATGCCTGCATTTTACTATGAACTCCATGATTTTTCCAGGTTTTTCTTTGAAAAAATATTTGCTTTTTGTGTTTGATATCATACGCATTATCAGCCATTCATGGAAAATATATCACCAACTCCTTAAATTGAATATATAAATAAATTCAATAAAAAACGTAATTAAATAAAAAAAACAGAAATAATGAGTAAAAAAGAGAAAAATGCAATTAAGGTTGGTTGGTTGTTTTTTTTTTACGGCATATCAACCCTTCTCAAATTATTTAATGCCGAATCCAAAGATTTTGAAGAAAAATGTATTAATCGAATATATTTGTTGTTTTCACGTCGGTTTCTATTTAACCCATAGCTGGGACCCTAACAGGTACTACCACTCCGGGTTAGAGTGGACATGGGAGCAAGGGCCTTTAAAGGGTTGCTCCACACTCCCCAAAGCCCGCAAAATGTGGCCCTACCACTGGATATTGTTTAAAGTCATATCCAGGACCGGAATTAAGGTACGGTTTTGTAAGTTAAATATTATAAGAGAGAAACAAAATTAAAGGCGACATCGTAAATGAAAGATTATCAGCCCTAGCACAGAAGAGCATCACTTTTGTTAACTCTCTATTTAACACAAATAATATGGATGCGAGCGACATTCCGGTTATGATTTATGAACGTGGCATCAACGTCAAATTTTCTGTGCAAACCAATAGCTAATCAAAATAAATCGTCTCTAAAGCGGTAATGTTGAAAAAGTAACTACGGTAACCAACAGCCAATCAGAAGAAGCCGACTCTCACTGTCCGTACTTGTTTCGAAGACTTTTGAATACCAGTAATTTAATTATAACTTTTGTTTTCGTGATTTAAAATAAAACGTTTTTATTGGTAAATTTTTTTTTATGAGGTGGCCGATCAACTAAAAATTGTTTAAAATTGGCCGCAAAATGCGTAAGTGGTGAGGTTTGAAGTAGTTCTAAATGTGTAAACCTAACACTAAACCCTACATTCAAACAGGGTAATGTTAGAATAATACACACACACATACACCCACACACACACACATATATATATATATGTGTGTGTGTGTGTGTGTGTGTGTGTGTGTGCGCGCGCATGTATGTGTACACTAATTTCAACTTAAATATATACGTAGATCTATACATATATCCGCGGTTATTATTTATTTATTTGTATATATATATATATATATATATATATATAAATATATATATACATATATATATTTATATATATATATATATATATATATATATATGCATACATATTTATATATATATATATAAGAGGGTCGATCAAGTAGAAAACGTTGCGTTAAATAGGGATTATCCATATGATATAATGATCAAACGAAGGTGGAACTAGGATAAAATAGAAAAGGTTATAAACAATTAGAAAATGTACTTTTACATACAAATGTATTCATTAATTCTAACTAATAGTCTGCAATCAAAGGCGTAGAGATTGCCTGGCATTTTCGTCGAATCATCTTCCATAAGGAGCCTAAAGAACCCATAAGACATTGAATGTATCAACTTGTTTAAACCGGTGAACACACATCTATATTCAACAGTATATACTTTTCAACTGTTATTTTTTTCTATTATATGTATATGCGAATGTTTTACTTCTTATATGTATATAGATAAGTAAATATTAAGATTGAGAGAATAATGTTGTTGTGTATAGCATATGTTCTAGAATTCATAAGGATACGGTATTTAGTTTTTTAGTTAACATTATACTGAGACATATGAAATTGCCTACACGTAGATTATTTAATGGGTTTTTACACGCGTTAATATATATATATATATATATATATATATATATATATATATATACTAAAATAATATTTAAATAAAACTTACAAAATATTACACAAAAAGTGGCAATGTTAATGCAGTCAAAGTTAAAACAAATTCATAAAGAATTCTCCTGAGGCCTACTCGAGATATAACAATGACAGGTTTTATATATAAAGAAACATTAAAATATATATGATAGCCATGAGAATGTAAGAAATGTTTAAACGAAGGTGAAAAACAGAAGGAACATAAAGGAAGTCCAAATACAACCAGACAGAAGATTCCGAAAAAAAAACATTCCAGTGACTTAACATGTTTTTTTTGTTATAATATTACTCTTTTTTTTTCGCATTACTCTGTCTCATATTATAAATTGATTTTTTTTTTATTTTTGTCTTTCTTTTTTATTTATTCGAAAAGGTATAGAAAAAGCAACACTTCTATTTATTGCCCCGGCTTAGCTCTGTCGTGAAGTAGGCTTAAATATAATATTTTAATTGATGCAAATATAGTGTGGCAGCGCATCTTTTGTGGAAGCTGGGTCTTCTACATTGATAAAACTTATACCTAACTTGTGTCTGACTGTGTTCGTGGGGAGCTGAGAAAAGAAAGGCGTTATTATTGAAGAGCATGACAGTTTCAGTAACTATTGTCAATCAAGTATGAATCAAGCCAAGAGTGACAGTTATTTATAATATCGAACCAAGTCAAGACGCTATAAAACCTTAGCATTTGAAAGGTCAAACCCAAAAGAATGATTAGATACAAAAACAAAACAATGTGTAAACGTTATATATGAATGTGGCTCTTTCTGCCTGTCCTTTTCTTTCTCTCTCTCTCTTTCTCTATTTCTCTCTCACTTCCTTTCTTTGTCCTTTAATTAGGAAAGATAGAATTGAAATGCAATCGTATTTATAAACAGTTGAAGCTTGCATATTGTACGCGGCGGATGCGAGATATCAGTTTGACTGCATGCGTCGGTTTTAAGCGAGTCCTTATTGAAATATGATCCGCCAGTGTTAAACGTAAAATAAATTATATATTTTTATAAGAATGTATTTGTTCCCTATTTTTGTGCAGGCGTTAAATTTCAGCATTCAGCCCTTGCTCTTAATGCCGACGATGGAAATGCTGCCTGTAACAACGCAATGAAGACCCATGCCATCCGGGTTTAGCCTACGACATATCAACCCGTTGATGTTTCCATGTGCTTATCGTTTGATATCATGTCTAACACGGGGGAACTAGTTTCCCCAACCAAATAACTCTCTTCGAAAACCGATAGTATAATAATAGTATTTATTATAAAATAACCAATCCTTATTCGATTATATATTATATTGTATCCAATATATAAAGGCGATTTCAAAAGTAAAGCAACCCTATAGCCTTTTTTTTCTGTTTGAACGATTCTCGAATAAATACGAAATAGTCGAAAAGAAACGACTTGCTTGCGTACAAATAACAAGATGTCTACCAACGCTTGGCAAGTTCTATTTTTTAATGTCAACATAGTATGTTATTTTTACCAGGTAAAATAAACACAGAAAAAGAGTCCACAAAAATGCAATCATTTGGTTTGCCTTGCGAACTTACCTCTCGAAAAGGATACACTTTGCAGTATTGGACAGAAACAAACACAGACACATGCAATTATAGATTAGCAGAAATTCTTTTCTCGATATTAATAAAAAAAATCAATTAATAAAATACACATATCCAACATATATTCCTTAATGCATTGGAATAGAAATAAATGTTTTGTCTGCTATGCATTACAGTGGAGTTGATATTAAAGGCCAGCTAATTGTTTGCTACATTCTTAAGGCTTAAGTATTATACTAAATAAAAGTCAAACGAACGTGTTTAAGGGAAAGTATGGTGATAGATTCCCCTCTCACGAACTAAAACTGAGTACAATTACGTAATCTATTTTTGCAATCAACTTGGTAGATAAATAAACATTTATAGACGAGAAAAAAGCTAGCATTTAATAAAACAGAAACACATAAATTAAATACTGAAATAAAAGGTAGTTATTAATATTTGATTCTACAAATAAAAAGTATGATTAATATAGAAGTCACTTATCTCAACAAAAACACTTCCGTCTCCAAAATGCAAACTGTAGAGAAGAATTTAAGTTTTAATAACAGCGTTCAAAATACTTCTTTTTTTTTAAATTAACCGTTAAAAGAACAGTTGGCAGAGACGGCGAAAATTTTCTGTTTCTATGTCTATCCTTGTAGCCATGTCACTAGTGAGGGTGCTGGAGGTAAACGTTTTATATGGGCTGACGTACTCCACCTGATGGTCAGGGACCCGAATTTGGATTAACCACTAAGAATGTTGTCCTATCAGCAGGTGCAAAGTACTGGGGTTGCTGTATTGCCATTTGGTGACTGGATTCTGGATCATGCAGTAGCTTCTGGTGGGGCCTCTCGATGCCATATATAAGTTGTTAATTGTTACGGCTTTACCTTATCATGTGCTGCAAAAAGAAATTCTTCGTTTCTTTTTCTCTCTTAGTTTCCCCTCTCTGTCCTGCTCTAAGTAAATCTGATGACTTAGTCCACAAATTCCAAAATTTCATCATGACAAGTTTCAAGAAAAATACCCGATTAAACCCGGTTCTTCAACTTCCAACGTAGACCCCTATTACCATGTATTTTCTCCAACATCAGGGGTCTACGTTCTAACCTTCCAGAGGTTAACACCCAATTACAGGAGACTATACCAGAGCTTTTCTTTTTAAGCGAAACTGGCATTGGACAGGCTATTTCCCTAGAAGAATTCGCAACTAAAGGATCCTCTAACTTAACTTCTAAATCTGACCCCCAAGATCGCCATGGGCATGGAATATGTGCCTATATTAAAGAGGTCTTCCATGTGGTAGGGGCATCTCCAGGGAAGTTTCTAACTTACCCTATATGAGTTTCCGCGTTGCTTTAGCTCACACTACTGCATTTATATTTACTCTCTACTGCCCCCACAACAGCGGAGTTACTTTCTTTAAAAGCATATCTGAGAAAATTGAGCAAGTCCTATCTGCTTACCATTCAGCTAACATTCACGTAAGTGGAGACTTCAATGTTCACAACGTGGAATCGTTGACCCACTCAAACAAGACCGATGATGAGGGGAGGTTCTGTTATGATTTCTCCATTGCTTATGACCTCACTCAGATTGTTCATGAACCCGCCCGTGTGCCCGACAATGACGGCTAGTATGCAAGCCTACTAGACCTTTTTCTCAGAAGTTGCCCTGAACTATGTTCAGTTTTTGTACTGTTTCCTCTTGGATCTTCCGACGACCAATCTTTTGTATCAATTAAGATTAAAATGAAATGTACTAAGTCCCCAGACGTACCTATCCATCGTACAGTATATCGATACACTAACGCTGACTGAGATAGCTTCCGTACGTTTATATCCGATCTACCTCTGCGTTCCATGTTTAAAAAAGAGGTGTCCTCTATAGTATCAGAAATGATTAATTGTAGGTATAGACCGTTTCATACCATCGAAAATGTTCCAGAAAAAAACCTAACAGCTAGCCATGGTTCTCACGTTTTCCACTGCTTCCACCGTAATAGATGTATCGAAAGTAAAGCCGCTTTCAGGACTGCCAGCAACCATTGTAAAAAAGTAATAAAGAATGCAAGAGAGTTGAATGCTCAATCCGTCAAGTCCAAAGTAGCTGAGCAGCGGCTTGGTTCCCACCAGTTTTGGCAAATAGCAAACAGAATCCTGAACAGATACGTGTGCTCTATCCCAACTATCATCAATTGACCTGAGGTAATCTCGTCAGCATCAGACAAAGCCAAACTTTTTGCCAAGAACTTTGCAGCTAATTCTACCCTTTGCGACCAAGGCCGCCAACCCCCAATATTTCCGCCTGTATCAGAAAACACGCTATGTAATATACATATATCTGTACGTGATGTTGCCAAGCTAATCAAACACCTTGATTCCAGTAAAGCAACTGGCCCTGACGGTATTCCAATTATAGTATTCAAAAAACTTCAACCTGAACTAGCGCCCATATTTACAAAACTGTTTAAACATTGTCTTAAGGAGAATAGCTTCACATCACCCTGGAAAATTTCATCAGTATGCCCTGTATTTAAGAATTCAGATGATCGCTCATCCCCCTCTCGGTACAGGCCAATAAGTCTCATGTTCGTCATGCGTAAGTTGCTGGAATCTGTGTTAAAGTAATCAATCATCTCAACAAAAATAACCTTCTTAGTGACACTCAATATGGTTTCAGTTCTGCTAGATCTACATCAGATGTGCTTACAGTTATATCTCATAGGATTACCAAATCTCTCGACGGGACAACCTTTCTAGGGCAATTGCTCTTGACATATCTAAGGCCTTTGATAGGGTATGACATAAAGGTTTACTTCACAAGATCTCTAACTATGGTATAGCTGGAAATGTTTTCTCAATTATTAAATCATTTCTCTCTGATAGGTTCATAAGAGTAGTAGTTGAGGGGCAAAAATCTGAAGCTCACAGTATTAATGCTGATGTCCCTCAGGGGTCTATCCTGGGCCCAACTCTTTTCCTGATCTACATTAATGATCTTCTAAATCACATCCTTACATCATTTGTAGACATTTATGCTGACGACACTACCATTTATGGTAGTACATCTAAGGCAGTAAACGACCAAGTTCTCTCCGATTCTCTCTCCGCTGATCTTAAGCACGTAGTACAATGGGGTAAGGAGTGGCTGGTTCCTTTTAATGCATCTAAAACCAAGCTTCTATCTTTATATCATCAACATTCTGATCCCCATCTGGCATCAATTTAAACGAATGGCTTCATCTTCAGGAGGCCTTACATTTTGACAAGCTTCTGGGCTTGACCATTACTCCTGATCTTAAATGGAACACGCACATCAAATCTGTTGCCAAGGCCGCTAGGAAAATGGTGGGATCTTCCTATCAATCCGGTAGATATCTCACTGCTGATGCAATTCTCTATCTATATAAGAGCCAGGTACGTCCAAGGATGGAATACTGTTGCCACATCTGGACAGGAGCTGCTAGAAAGGACTTGTCCTGCCTTGATAGAGTTCAAAATAGACTTCGTAGCCTCGTAGGAGATGCCATTTTCTCTTCCTGCAACCTCTATCTCACAGATGAGATATTGCGAGTTTGTCTCTGATGTATCGTTATTTTCATGGAAAGTGTTCGACTGAGCTTCAGTCTATGGTCCCCTCTCGCCAAATTGCACAAGAAACACTCGTCCAGCTGAAAACACTATAAATAATCCCCCACTCTTTATCTGTGTCTAAACGTAAACGTAGATTCCATGAGCAAAGATTCTTTCTTAGAACTCTACGCATGTGGAATTGTTTTCCGTTTTCCTGCTTTCCGGCTGACTACAACATCGTTGTGTTTAAATCTAACGTAAATAAGTTCTTGATGAGCCGTTCCATATAAGTTATCAAATTTACCAAATTTTCATTACTAATGATTACTATATTGTCCAATTTCTACTGTACACTCTTTAACCATTATCCTTGAGTGGCCTCTTGGCCTTGATAATGTGGTGATGCCTGTGTAAAAAAAAGGCTGTGTTTTACTTTGTAGTGCTGAGTTACTTTACCACGTGTAAAAATTATGGAAATCGCAAAACCATTAAATTTTGAATTGAAGATTCAAACTATTTGTGCCAGGCAACGATTCAAGCAAACGAAAATAAAACGTATCTCGCTGGTTTCTCCAGTAAAGGGGGAGCATATCACCTAATGTTCCCTGGTTTAATGAGGCAAGTTATCCATCAATCTTTCCTTTCTCTCATCCATGCTTATAGTAGTAACTTGGCTCCTTGGTTGTTTTTTGAAACTTAATAAACTTTAATAAACATCCGGCCCGAGTGAGTTTATTATTACATATAAAGTATGAATTTACGACAAAGATATAACCGGTGTATAGTGGTTTAAACATCTATCATGTAAAATATAACAGTTGCTGAGAATCGCTTAATTATGTATGAAAACATTGGTTATACTTATTAACTTGTGCAGAAGTTATGCTGGACGATATACAATTACTTAATCGAAATAAAAATAGCCTCAAGCGATTACAAAATTCACAAACGCTTCCAAGTGCCATGTATATATCGTCAAAAGAGATGACATAAGTTTACAGAAAAGCGGAATTATTAAAATTCTATTGATTAAATTCCTTCTTTTGTAACAAAGTTAATATTATTGTGCATATTTTAAATTCTCTCATAGTGTTGTGCTCTATATTTTATATTGAACACTTTTCGGAATATGATACATCTGTAGTAATATTGATACTATTAATATATGTAGTAATATTAATATTTCGAAATATGATACATCTGTAGTAATATTGATACATTTACTACCAGCTATATATATATATACATATATATAATTATTTTGTTTACTATAATAATTAAATACCTACAGACACTACTGTGTCATCCTTTCGGGAATCTTCAGTGCTGGGTGTCACGATTAATACCAGTCGAACGATTCGAACCCCGCATCACGAGACATCTCTTGCTCGATTAGTGAAGACCTAATCCATTCGGCTACCATTAACCGCGTTGGATAACGTCGAAGTTTAAACATTTTAATTTTTTAAATGTTCATTTACGTCAGTCAGAGAGTGATCTAATCGTTACACGATGATCTATGCATTAGAGCTAAATTAACCGACTTTAATTCAACTGAAAGTTCTCAACGATAATAAATTAATTTATATATATATATATATATATATATATATATATATATATATTAATCCTAGTGTCGTAGTAGCTACTGGTTATGTATGATACATGTGATCAAGTTATTCCGCATGTCTATAGGTGAACTAAACAAATTTTCTATTATTAGTTATGCAATATCTACTATTTTGAATGACCTTCGTTCCAGGCAATGGGAGAAGTCACTTAATGTAAGTATCTAATAAGAAGGAAATATATTACCGTAACAAAGTACTTTTCTATCTTAGCTTTTCAGCAAATCCTAATCGTCTTTTCTGTTGCAAAACTTTAACTTATAAAATGAATGTTAACTAGATGTTATCATATAAAATTCAATTGCAAAATGAACAGCATTGTGGGTAGACGAACCCTATGTATCGGAAACGGTAATAGAAAAGGACAGAAACAGAAGTTTGACAAATATGAACTAAATGTTTGATGAAAGTCATTTTAAAAAACGTTGTCAATTCCTGAAACAGGAAAAAATATTATACAGATTGCAATAGTTGGTGTCTGCGTTTAGAATGAGTAAGTTAATCAGACTAAACATAACATTAATACGAAGAAAAAAAACTATTGAACTTAATGGATTGAGATGCAATGCATTATCAATACAGCTTAAACAACTATTACTCTGAAGCATTGTTCTTTTTTCCATCCAGCCTGAGCTTGATTTTTAAACACACATCATCACACTCGACGTGTCGTAATTGGGAAATGAGTTTTACTTATTTCCTGCATTCGTCTATTGACTTCTAAATTTAAAACGAGCCAAACACACGAACATAAATCGATTAATTTCCTTTTGCATGTTTTGAAACAAAAGCGTTAAATTTCTCCTTGAAGCGTCGACTTTTACCTTAACCCCGTTAACAAAAATCACGAGTTATTGACGGGAGGGATTTCGATAAGCAAATCTACTATACGCTAAACAAGTAGAGGAATATAATAATTTATTTGGTTATCTCATGAGTCTGTGGTGGATTTAAATTCATTAAAATTACATAGACAGTGAGCATTAGGGCTATGATAAGAGCACATTATTTTCATTGGTTGGACTCTCGAGTGTGTATCCGTTTATATGTTATATGCTTTTGTATAAAGGTATGTGGTTCTCGGTTGATTACTTTTGGCTTTCTGTGTCGGGTATATACACGAGAGTCAAAACAATGAAAATAATATTCTGTTATCATAGCCTTAGTTATCATGTTCAACCGAAGTATATATCACACTATGTTTAAATGAGGTATATACGTAGTTCATTTCTAACCGAGAGATATACCACAACAGAAGAATGTAAACAGTCGTATCACCCATTTGACTTCCGAAGGATTGTATTAGGAGATAAGTGAGTTTACAATACCAGTGCACTAGAAGTTATAAACCGACAAAATAAAAAAATAGCTTACTTTTTTCGTCTTTTCTCTCTCTCTCTCTCTCTCTCTCTCTCTCTCTCTCGCATAGTTTATCTTTTACATTTTCAACCAAAAGCAAATAGTATTACACCTTCTATATTTATACTGTTTTACTTCATTAATACAGAAAAGGAGAGAGTAAAATCGAAAGGTAAAAAATTTAAATAAAAGCAACCTTAAAAGATAGACAAATAATATTTACAAATGTTGCTGTCGCCACTCTCTTTTCGCGGACTCTCGATTTCAATATAGAGAGTTGTGGACGGATGGCAAGAGGGAAAAGACGGTTATATTACATTAGACCGTTAATAAGCAAATGCGGAGGGAGACGGGAGAAGGTGACGAAAAGAGAGTGGCGAAAATATAGTAACATATGGGATCGCTCTACCGTGCTATAAAGTTACTGTACCTGAATGTATCCTGTACCTCTACAAGGCCAGCATTCGCCTATGTATCAAGTATTATTGTCACATTTGAACCGGTGCATATGCTACTAGTCTCTCACTCCTGAAATGTGTTCAAAAGAGAGTCGCACACCTAATATGTTCCGAACTCTTATCTAAGCTTCAACCTCTGCCCATCAACGAAATGTTGCATCCCTCTGCTTGTTTTACAAGTATTTCAATAGTGGATGATCCGACCAACTACAATCCCTTTTACCCCCTTGGCCTAAATACCCCCGACAAACCTGAAAAGCAACAAAGTCCCACCATTTCACACCAGAGAAGCCTATATGTTAGAAAACCTTCTACTCTAATAGCTTCTTCCCCAGAACTCTTAGCCTTTTTTTTTAATTTCTTTCCGGGTTCCTGCTTCCTCATATGTACTGCCATGCAGAAGTTCAAGTGTAATATGAACAAACAGCTTGGTGCTCAGCTCCTTACATAGTATGTCTGAAACTTTTATCCCCGATAGTAGCCCCCTAAATTAATGTGGAAATGTGCCTTGTTTGGGGTGGAAATGTAATAAAAACTGTATACAATAAAATCGGTGAAGGAAATGATAAAGATGCAGATATAGTGAATTTAATAAAGTAAAAGATTGTAAGACATTACTTGATTTATGCGGTACTTACAACGAAGTCTAATTAAAACAATCGAATCTGTTGTGTTTTACGTATGCGTCTCCATCCCAAACTGGAAAGATAATTTTACGTGTATTTTATAGATATTATAGGGGCAATCTAGCTTACGTGTAAAACTATGCAGCGACATTGATGTGTACAAGTATCAATATGATCGAACTTGTATACGTTGTCCTGTTATAGTTATTTAAACAATCGCCATGAAATCAAATCCCGCCTAAGAAGCAAAATAATGTTTGGAATCACGGATTCGCATGACTACAGAGCCTTTTATTTATTATGGGATGTGGGAGTTCGACTCCCTTAATGCGTTTGAAGAGCATTAAAAGGAAATTATACCCATATACAGACGACATTTTTATTAGTGTCTTTTTAAAAAGAGATTGTTCATACATTAAAACAAAGCGTTGCTTTTCATCTATGTCACTGTTAAATCGCAGTTATGATAATTAGTACATTTTGCATAACGCTGTTTACGTGACTTCCACCTATTATTCATTTATTTATGATACATCGAAGAAAAGTAAAAAAGATAAGATTATGCGTATGAATGAAAAACGAAAGTTATGAGTGTATGGCACGCTTATGTTCGGTGCATGACTCTGAAAGAGCTGATATGTTGAATTGCAGTAGCGTCCCGGTAAGTGACTATTTAGCTGAAAAGCATCAGATCTCCGTATTGTGCATGATTTCATCAACTAATTATCATGTGTTTATTAATATCTCTCTTAGTAATACGGACGTTCTAGGGAAATAAAGAATTAACTGTGATGCTTAATTATAAAGTCAAGAATCAATCAAATAAAATATACACTTTTTTTTAAATAGATTGGTTACTCTAGAGTGGAATGCAAATTCTTAAAACCACATCAGGGATAGAGGAACAATACACCCATCCTTACAGGAATTTACAAGAAAACAGAAACTAAAAGCAGCAAAATCTACATATTTATCATATAGACCAAGAAATATCTGATCTTTTAGATGTATCAGTTTTGCCGCCTGAAAATTTTTGATAATAAAACCTTACTTACTTCTACTCACATTTTCGGATATCATATATAAATATATTTTCCTGCATGGTACATTTTTGTGAATATGGATTATCTCCTCTTTGATAATCCAAGCTATAAAAGCTATATATTTCCCCTTGAGAAGTAGACGAGTAGTAAGATTCTTAATTGAATAAAAGATTACTAGACGGAATCTGTTGTCCTGTTTTCATTACAATTTATTTAGTTAAGAATATAACAATTGATGAAACTGTACAAAAATAATTACTGTGAGTTTAGAGCCAGTAGAAATGATTTTCTATTTGAGAGTTAAATGCTTTCAAACATATTTTGAATTTCGAATAGCAACCATGTAGTTCCTCTACATTTCACAATGTAAGTCATAACTTGTTTACGAAGAAACCTGGATGTTTAAAGTTTTTACATTTTGTAAATACATTTTCCTAAATATAATTTTAGACCTTTGTTTAATTTTATACGGGAGCCTTTTTAATCTATATAAATTAACAGAAAAAAGTATAATGTTACACCGAGAAACGCACGTGTTCCAAGACAAACGGGAAATTGTATCAAAGTATACACGCATACACACATATATGTATGTATGCATATATATATATATATATATATATATATATATATATATATATATATGCATACATAAATTTCCTATATACTGCTCTGACTACACATTGAGCACTCTAGTCCGGTTTTTTCACCACTGGTAAATATATATATATATATATATATATATATATATATATATATATATATATATATATATATATATATATATATATGCACATATGTGTGTTTATGTGTTGGTGTGTGTGTGTATTCATAAAACAACAGAAAGAAATATAGCGAGAGAGAAGATGGGAATAAGAAAACAAGAGGACGTTAAGTTTACTATCGCCTCTGTCTTATACCATCTAAAATACATAGTAAATACATAAATAAATATCAGATTACGTATTTCAAATATCTTCTTTCATCTCAGTAATTTGCAAATGATATTATCTGCAAAATCCATTAACACCTGCTAGTGCGTTAATGCTATAATCCACGCAACTTGTTGTTAACCATATGTAAAGATGCAAATAGTTTTCCACATTTTCACGAGTCAGGTGGGAAAACATAACGTTACCTATCGTTAAGATTATATCACTGACGTTCCTCAGGTGGCCATCAACACATAGCGCAGCGTTTAATGTGATGAAATAAACATCAGTTCTAAGTGACAGTTTAGTGAGGTTAATGTTCACTGCAAAAGACGATTATCTAATTATGACTCACTTAACCGGAATATTTTACTTGTGTATATGAAATAAAAGTCTCGTTTGAAATTCCATATAGTTTAACCAGTTCGTCGAGACGCACGTGAAGAAGATCTGGTGTTGACGTTGCAAAGAAAAAAAAAGCATACAAAACTTAATTCACTTCGTCAGTACTTTCTGTAGACTCGTTTTAACCTCTGTTGAATCTGCTTCAGTTGCCTGTTTTTTATAAAGGACAGAGTCCTCTAAATTTGCATATTGGCATATGTGCGCGAGAGCACACAAGCTTTGGCGAGACTGCATTTTTATATAACGCCGCAGGCGCCATCTTGGACCATTTTCAGCATCATAACACTGCGTTGGTAAAGTGCACGCCGAGGCCGTTTAAGAGGTAAGTCTGCGTTCCCACAATTTTTGCCACATGTGTTATATTTGACTAAATGCGTGAAAATATTATACACAGTTTCAATTTTTTTCCGAATAATACAATTTATAAAATAAAATTACTTTTACAGAAAATAGGTTTCCTACACGCAAATGACATGGAGGCATTAAAACTTTAGGTTCCTTTGTTCTATAACAGGTAACAAAATTGTGAAATTTGTTAGAATTCTAGTTGGTCGATCAGGGATGTAGATATGAAAAAAGTTAAGCAAATGTACGTTACTAACTTATTGTTAACAGTTAAATATAACTTCTTGCGTAAACGCTTTCCTCCTTACCATAATCTACACATTTTATTTTTATTCATCCTCTCATGATTTCTAAAATATGCCACCTTTACGTAGTGTCCTATAAATCTTTAGCATTTTATAAAAGAAAATAACACTTTTTAATTTGTGTATTTAAACTATATTATATCTCAGTTGTCCTCGAATATCGTATATCAAAACAATATTATACAAGTTGCGGGTATACCTCGATGGCCTATCCTTGGACCTTTATTATTCCTGATATTCATAAATGACCTCCTTGATAAAATAGTCTCTTAGATGGGTGTATTAGCTCATGACACAACGCTGTATAACATGCATGAGGCGAAAATAAATGAACACGTATCTAAGGAAATAGAGAAACACTAGTGAAAAACCTCCGATGTGTAATGAAATGGGAACATAGATAAATGGACACATTCAATGCTGCCAAGACTAAGCTTGTTTCCTTCAATAATTACAAAAAACCTTCGCAACCACGAATAACAATAGCTAAAAAAAACATTACCTGAAAGTTCTTCTTTTTAACTTTCGGCCTAAGGTTCACAAGGAACACGAGTTGGAACGGATACATTGAGGGCATTGAAGGAACCGCTGCGAGAAATGTGGTCTTTCTCTACCGTGCTAGAAAGTTACTACAACTTGAATATATCTCGTGCTTCTATAAGGCCACCGTTCGTCCATGTATAGAGTATTGTCGTCACTGTTAGGCTGGTGCATCTGCTGCTTGTCTCTCACTCCAGGATAGGGTTCAAAAGAGAGTCGAAAACCTGATAGGTCCTGAACTGTCATCTAGCTTCAACCTCTATCTCATCGACGGAATGTTGCATCATTCTGCCTGTGCTACAAGTATTTTAGTGGTGAATGCTCCAACAGGCTACAAGTACTTGCGCCCCTTTGGCGTGAATACCCCCTATAAACCGGGCAAGCTGCGAGATCCCACCTCAATACAGTAGACATCTCTAGATGAAAGAAAGCCTTCTATTCCAACATTTCTTTTCCAGAAATACTAGACTTCGAAACTTCCTTCTGGGAGTCTGCTTTTCAAAACTGTACTGACATGCAGAAGTTCAAGTGTAATGTAAGCAGAAATCTTGCTGCTCAACTCCTTACATAGCATCCTTGCAACTTATGTCCCCGATAGTAGCCCGCTATAGTAATGTGGCAACTGTGCCTTGTTTGAGGTTAAACTGGAATTTTTAAAAAAGTTCCAAATCAATAGTATAGTATAGAGATACACTGGTACTTAAAGGGTGAAGCTATATTGATAATATGTTTCATGTAATCAGTACATTGAAACTGTTATTAAAAGAAAAGATAACGGGATAAGAGCTTTTATAGGAAGGCAATCTAAAAGTGTTCTTTAGTTTTTCAAGGCGAAACACAAATAATGCTATTTTATACTTAAACATGACAAAATGGTATATAGAAAACCATATGATGCTACAGTATATACAAATAACACTTCCCTATTCAGTGTGCGCTTTTAGCTATAAATTTCGTTGTCAAGGCAAAACAAACACGTTTTAAAGCATAAGCCTGGCCAGTCGTAGGTTAAAACAGTGTTATGAACTGAAGCATGAAAGATGAGGAAAATTGCGATTAAAAATGTAACCTTAATTGGTTGACGACATTGTTTTTTTCAAAATCTGAGCGTGACTGGCCGATGGACAATGCGATGTAAAATGCAACAACGAAACAGACAGACGAAACTTCTTTTCCGCACTGAAATATCACAGCTAACAAAAACGACCACATTTTTGTATAGATATTATTCTGTGCATTTCTATGAAGATTAGTTACCTCAATATGTGCGTTTAGTGATGAAGATATTTTTTTAAAACTCAAGCAGAAAACAACTACAGATAATACTTCTACAATATATGCTAAGGCATATGTGATAGAAACTCAAGTAAATGGCTTTTCACTTACATAAAATGTCGATTATATATATATGTGTGTGTGTGTGTGTGTGTGTGTGTGTGTGTGTGTGAGTGATTGTTTGAAAAATAGTGTCGATTATAAAAAAAGCAAACAAAGTTTCAATATTCGTTCATATTTGTTATACCGAAAATCAGCAAAATGTCCGTGCGTCGGTTCAAAATCTTAAAAAAGGGGACATATTTGGTCGCCTGTGTCCGATTCACTTCCACAAACGTAGTTGACCAAATATTGATCCACTATGTTTTGATTATAAACCGAAAGTACTTATGATGTTCTGCTCGTTTATAAAACACACATACACACACACATACACACACAAACATATATATATATATATATATATATGTTTGTTTGTGTGTGTGTGAGTTTCTGCGTGTGTGTGTGTATGCGTGCGTGCGTGAGTGTGTGTGTGTGCGTGTGTGTGTGCATGTGTATGTGTGTGTGTGTGTGTGTGTGTGTGTGCGTGTGTTGATATGCTTAACTTCTGTGAGTTGGCGAGAACCGGTGTATCAACGTTCTTATGTCGTTTAGCCTGGTTAGTGCTTTAAAACAGTACCGATCTCGTGACAATCGGTCGCCTCAGCAGACATACATAAATACATACATACATACTTTTAAGAAGACAGGTGAGATTTATATTATAGTCTAGCCTGAGTGCCTGGCGTTGCCCGGGTTTGTTTAGAGGTGTGTGTTGAGCACAAAAATTGGTAGTAGGCAGGCATACGCGAACCTGCAGCGCGAAGGAGGGAAACAACGTGAAAAAAACTTGACATTTTTGCTGTTGCGTCCATCGCCAAACCGGAAGTTATGTAGGTTTAAATTAAGGCTAGTCAATCGGAAAGAGGACATGACTTTCGAAAATAGCGGCGAAAAAAGCCACCCTTCCTTGTAGACAAGTGCCTAGTTAATGTGTGAAGGAATTAATGATTTGGGCCAATTTTACGATATTTGTCGCTCGAAGGGTCGAGATTCAAAATGATACCAATCTTTTTAAAATCCGTCGTCTCTTTCGAAAGTTTTAAGCAAATATACAAACATGCATACATACATGCATTTAAACAGCCAGGTGATATTTATATTGTAGACTAGCGGGATTTCCCGTGCCTGCCCGTGTGTTTTGAAGTGTGTGCGTTCAGGAGGGGCAAATCAAAACAAAATGGGATGTTTAAATATTTAAAAAAACGATGTTAAACAAAAACAGAGTACATGAAAAAACAAAAACAAAAACTATCGTTGGGGGAAGGTAAATCAAAATAATTAAATAACGATGATAAACTTTAGAAATTCTGAAAAAAAAAACAGCGAACGTAAGGAAAAAAGAAAGAAAAACCTCTTTCAATAATCGAAAAAATCGAGGTGTGTAAAAAAATCGGCGAACGTGAAACAGACGATGTTAAAACTTGTTAAAAAAACAGAAACATCACAATAAAAAAGATATCCTACGTCACGATTCAAACTCGCAATCTTTAGACAATGGCACCGCTCTTTAACCAACTGAGCTAAGGCATGGTCTCTGAAATTGGGTTGGTTTTTATAATATTTAAACAAATTCAATGGAAGCCTTCATTGGCGCATGCGTATATAAATATCTTGTCTTGAAGGAACGATTTTTTGCTATCCTCCCTGTAAAAAGCGTGTGATTGAGGGTGAATAAATTTATGTTTTTAGCCAAGTTTTCGATATTTGTCGGCCGAAGGTTCGAGCTTGAAAATGATTCCTATCTGGCGAAAATCCGTGTCCTCTGTCGAAAGTTCTTGCGAGACATACATACACACACACACACATATGCCTTTTATATTAGTTCTTGCGCGAAAGAGCAGGACACACAATGTTTTAAATAATGATAATAATAGAATAACAATAACAAAGACTTTCGCTGGTGAGGACTACTATTGACCGTAAACAGTTATGCAGTCCATTTTAAATTTTCATTTCTATTTTTCTCGTTATGTACATAATATTTGTTCATGAAACCTATATGAAATATGTTCCTTATAAAATTTTAAGGATTTTCTATTCTGAAAGAAGTTTAAAAAATTAATCGAAAAAAGTTATTTTAAAGTTATTGTTAAAAAAATTCAGATTTTCTCATTATTCAGACCTGTATTACAAAGAGGTGGTTGCAAAAAATGAGTTTTGGTGTGAGGAAAAATACACACTGAAGCAGTGAGAATATTCAGACCTGTAATGAAACAAAGAGTGGGTTGCAGAAATGAGTTTTGGTGTGAGGAAAAATCCAAACTTGAATAGAGAGAAGGAGAGTTTTAAAATATAATCTTATAAAGATAATAAACAAGTTAGAAAAGCATTTCATCCAAGGCATGAAAATTGTAAAACAAAATGTTTTTACTATAGGCTTTAAAAATAAAGGTACAATATTCCATTTGAAATTTATTTATCTTCAAAGAGCACTTTTATACATTTTACAAAGTAAGGTATAAACATTTAATTTAAATTGCATCGAAAAATGACATTGGATTTATTTTATATAATGTACATTTTGTTGCAATAAAAAATGTTCAATGATTTTTTTTTTAAAGTGCAACAGAATGTACATAAAATAAATCCAACGTAATTTTTTTTATTTAATTTAAATTTATTTATTTTTTTTTACTTATCTTTGTTAAAATGTATAAAAGTGAACTTTGAAGATAAATAAATTTCAAATTGAATCTTGTACCTTTATTTTTAAAGTCTATAGTAAAAACATTTTGTTTAACAATTTTCATGCCTTGGATGAAATGCTTTTCTAACTTGTATATAGATGTAGATGTACACATTTTATGTAATATCAACAACTGTTGAGGCGATTTTATGTAATATCAACAACTGTTGAGGCGATTTTATGTAATATCAACAACTGTTGAGGCGATTTTATGTAATATCAACAACTGTTGAGGCGATTTTTTAAGCTTAATCAAAACGTTTTGAAAATTCTGATGTTATTTCTGCAATTCAACCGTTTTATTAAACTTTTAAAATGATTCTCTCTTAATCAGTGGCATTTATCCTTTTTAAGCAAATATATAAATCGTGTATTCTTTTATGTTTCTAAACGAAAAATATACCTCCTTACTGTGAAATAATGACCCCATTTTTATTTAAGATTATAATGGGTCATTTATTGATTTTTTTTATCGTGGAACAAATTATTCTACATATTTTAAACAGATGAAAATATTACAACGAATTTTATGGAATTAGTACAGGCGTAACAAATAGAAAATAACACTTTGCATAGAAAATACGTTACTTAAATATATTGTTAGTAACTGGTTAATGGCTGGAAATTACAATGGTCGATGCTATCTCGCCCACGTTTCTCGACGTCACATCTGCTTGAATGTAACATTCCTCATTTTCTTATAATTTAAACAATAACATGTGTTAATAAGTTGATGGTTAAAGAGTTAATTAATTACTACTTACAGTGAGGCAGAAATAACTTTTAACAATGCACTATTCATTATACACTGAATACTAATTATAACTGAGGTTTTAAATATATAATGGTGTTATAAGTATTATAAGTAGTTCCTATTTAGATTGCCTCCCCACAGGACAGAGTTAGACACAAGGGTCGTTTTTTTAATGTGGAGAAAAGGAAAAAAATAAAAATTGTCTCAGTCATGAAGGATCTCTCCTCCATTGACTGAGAACAAGAAATTGAAGTGTAGCATCTGAAGAACATATATTAAACTTTGATTATAAATATCATAATTAGTTTGATATTGCTGTGTCGTGAAATAACAGTGAGAATAAGAACAATCAAGTCGAGGTTCGGTTAAGGAACAAGTGTATTAACAATAATGTACACAAATAGGAAAGCGTGTATATCTGATGGGCACTCGGATAGCAGTTGAAGTGCAGTCGCATCACTCTCACCGATGTTGGAATTACAAACGCTATTTATAGTGCTAATTGGTGTACATTCCTCTGTTCAAGGAAGGCCGGTATAAGCGATATTTTCCAATCATAAGTGGGAAGAGGATATGAAGGAAGCAACTAGTAAGCATATTTAATAATCGCTGGAAAAGAGAAAAGCAGAAAATGTCTAATTCATACCCCATTTCGTTTGTGCCTTCGTTAGTTAGTCCGTACGTTTCGCTTTCAAATAAGTCACATAAAATTACAGGACGCTAAACTGCTTAATAAAAGGCTAAATCCGTGAATCTATTTTGAAGGATAAATCATGCCTCCGTAACATGAATATGATAGTGACAACATTTTTAATGCAAGATTGTTTTCGAATATCATTATAATATTATATGGTTGTCCATGCATGTGGATGACGACGTCTTCTTCATCAGCGTTTTTGTTTTAATTGACTCCGTGACTCCGTTGATGACTGTAAAGCCCGATGCGTGACCTATACTGTGTCAATCGCTTTATTGCAGATTAGTAAAATATCAATATTTCACTAAATATACGTCACAACAAAATGAAAATCATATCATAAAACGACTGCGTAAAGATGATTTGTTTCGAAAATTTTCAAGGGATATACACGAAGTTATGGCATTTTATTCTTTATCGAGGAATTTCCACTGTCTATCGCTTTATTGCAGGTCTCTTAAAATATTGTTTTGCGGCAAAAATATAATCTTATCTTGCGAACCATACTTTTTATTATAATTTTCTGCCAAAAAATAATAAACAAAAACATATCCTAGGGATGGGTTTCCTATTAATGAAGTATTTATCGACACATCCACCACTTTTTAAAAATAATATAAAACAAGCTTTTGTCCTCCTAGGAAAGCAATTCTTTGATCTTAAAACGAGTTATGGCTATAGCAACAGCAAGTATGTTCTTTCACAAGACAAGCTCTGAAGTAAATTGCCCTCCTCCTACATAAACGCCTTTTTTCATATTGACTAGAGATATTCAATGGGGTTAAGGCCTAGAGAACACGGCGGTCAAGTCATGAGAGTTTCCCCAACGAATCCAATATATTCAAGGAAGGATACAGTCGCCCCAAGCAGAATGGGATGGTACACTGTCATGTATTAAACTCATCTGAAAGCGATGTGACAATGGTATGTCATCTAACCATGTCGACAAATGATTATCCAAAAAACACATTGCAGGTAAGCTTTACACTGTTTGACGCTCGGAATGGTCCAACCAACTTATCCCCATGATTCCCGGCCAAAACATGATGCCTCTTCCTCCTATTTGGCGATGAACTCTGTAATAGGTCGGAGTTCGGGTTTCAAACTTTGGTCCATCTATCCAGACCTTCAAGAATAGTATGGGCCTCATCCCTACGTAGGACGTGTTGGAAATCTATTTTCATATGATTCTGTGTCCAAACAATTCGGTTTTCACGATATTGTTTGCTCAATGGAGACATTGGAAGAGGTTTGACATTGTATCGGGCATGAATGGATCTTGGAACGACTCCAGTTTTGCACAAACGGAAGCACTGATGCTCTTTGTATTTCGGTTGACTTCCCTACGAATTTTCTGAAGATCACGATTTAAAAGGTTTCTCCCGATATCCTTTTTTTCTGTGTTTGGCGTTCGGGTTGTTCAAAAATGCATCCTAGATTTTGGGATCTCATTCCAGCTCCGTGGCTAAATTTTGGATGAACAATCTTTTTGCGAGTCCAGCAACTATAGTTTGCTCTTCGATTTATTCGCCTGAGTTTTTGGAATTGTAAGAGATCTACAATAAGGCGATGGACAGTAAAATTCCTTTGATAATAAATAAAATGCCATGACTTCGTGTATATAACATGAATTCGAATCAAATTTTGGTAATAACTGAGCTTAAAGCAGTCCTTTGCGGGCATATTTTTCGTTTTTTTTTTTAATTTTTCTTGCAACGTATATTTAGGGAAATATTTATATCTTTCCAATCCGCAATAAAGCGACTGATACAGTCTACATTGCTTTGCACAGATAGTGTACAGGAAGGAGTTGGGTTTTGATGGAGAGTGGGCGCCGCTCCTCAGTGTCTCAGTATGGGACACTCCGCAGCTGCTCGTTTGTTTGTTGAAGAAGGCCATCCCACTATCACATATGGAGCCTCAAGTGTTTCTGTCTGCTTCCAAAGTTTCCAAAAGATTGAAGGGGATATTGCAACGCTTCGGGGTGAGCTTGATGCAGTCTATGTAGAGTTTCTAATCATATATGATAATTATTGTCTCAGAAATAAACCTGTGGTAACTTCGACGTGCATAAGTTCTTCGGCATAGAAAGAAGTCAGAAAAACGTTACGTACAAAAAGGGAACATTCGAAAGAAACTAGACGAAAAAGAACATCGTCTGCCCAGAGGTTCTGAACTTAAAAGCTTAGTTAAAGATAGTCTATTATAATGTGTGTGTCTATATATTTGTTGAATTAATAAGCACAATGTTATTTTCTGTGTATTTATTAGTATTTAATGATTTTTCAGATTTGAGTTAGTTCTATTTTTAAAAGATAAATGACCCTATTTTCATTAAAAAAATGTTTATAAACTCATACTTGCTGCGTGTTATTAGGTTTTATGTAAAATAAACTAATTTTATGCTCTATCCAGCAAAAAAAAATATCAGCTTTTTTAAATCACATTTGTTAATTAAATATATGTCTCATTCAGTAAAGGTCACACGTATACCGCTAGTATGAGTCATATAATCTAGTCGTTTTAAGGACAAGAGGAGGCCAATCAATTGTTAATAGTTACACGATTTTCTATTCAGAAGAGAAAGCCGAATAAAAGGACAAAGAAAATTGATGCAAAAATATTTAATACACCCAGGCTGACCTAACGTTGTCCGGGATTGAATAACGATCAACGAGTTTTTCACATCCTCATGTTTTTATTATTTGCAGAATCGAAAAATATGTCATTATACAATCAAATCTATTAATTACCTGTTTATATTGCGGACCCATCGCGATTCACATAGAATAAGCTTCACGTGGCGCTCGCAGTGACTAAAACCTCAATGTATTGTAATCTACATTTCAAGGTCAAGAACCTACTGTTGATTTTATATTATTATTTTTATATAGAAAGGCTTGCATTTGAAGTTAAAATGCAAAACTCAAGTGTTATACTTCCATTGATCTCAAAACAGAAACATTTATTTCAAATACGCCCCTGTCATATAAAAGAACCTATTGTTGATTTCACATGGCTGACATTACTGGGTGTACAGTGATAATGTCTTGAATTTAAGTTTAAAATGACAAGGCCAATTATCATTGTTCATTTCTTCTTTATAAAGATAAATTAATTTCTAAAACGACCTGTCATCATATGACTTACTGTGTACTTTCTTTGTTAAGTCTTTCAGCTTGTGTTTTAATAAAACTAACAGACGATCTTATAATGGTAGGCTGTATAAGATGCTAACATCGGTCGTCTGTTCCTTATTTTATCGGATTATATCGATTATCGATTCTTGATACTTATCGAAGACATTCTGACAGACACCCCATCTCAGAACACTGCAAGCCAGATAAAGTACTTTCGTGTTAAATTTCATATTTATAAACCCCGCCGTCTGTGAGTATATAGGGGACTAACTCACAGACACACATGCATTCATTGACTCAACTGTTTATTAGTCTATAGGGAACGAATCCACAGACACACACATACTAAGACACACAGAAAAAAGTTCCTTTTGTATAATAGTAGTGATAGCGAGAGAGATAGAGATAGAGATTTTAATTTATCAAAATAGATATTGTTTTACAACGAGACGCGAGTAAGACTGCTTGGTAGAAATGAGAAAGTATACAAAAAGCATCGTTTTTACATGAAACTTACATTTTTGTCCACATTTTTAGTGGCGTTTATCTATTACAGTCTGCCGTACTAGATAAAATGATTTACATTCTTTTTTAAGATAACCAAGAAAAACAAAACGAAATTAAAAACGGTGTCGTCGCAGGTATAGTAATTTATCATCCTATTATTATCTTTTGTTTTATATCATATTGAGCGTAACCACCCGTAAATGCCTGGTATGCAATAAAGTAATTGATTATTTTGTTATTATCTGCTCACGTATTGTGTAAAGATTATATATATAACAAAAACGTAAACATTGTATTTTTATATCCTTTAAGTAAACTGTAAATAAATTTTGTGATTCTTTTTTTATAGTTTTCGTTCAGAATTAAAAAATATGCTTCATATGTCACAGAGCGCGGAGGATCGTGCGACGGCAATATCCAAATACCGAGCCGTGTGCAAAATGACGTCACGGTTAGAAAAAAAAAAGGAAAATACTATGCAAGTATAGCACGATAGTAAAGACAAGTGCGTAAGAGCTATGGGTGACGGCGCTGCTATAACCTTAAGTAACGCGTGCCAGGAGAAGGTGAAATAAATATCGCTGTTACAAAAAAGTGAGTTATTACTTTTCCTACGTTCATTGCAATGTACTCTGCTACAACGTGTTGAGCCTCGTATTGGCTAAGTGTACACAGAGCAAAGCAATAGGATCTCTAACAAAAATTTACGTAGTACTTTGTTAGATTGCCTGTAGCGTAATAGATTTATTTAAAAGAACTTCATCGATAGGTATGCTTGTTATCTTTGTACAACTTAAAAGGTTTCACAATGAAATTAAATGTAGGAAAGAATTACAGTAGAATCTTAAACCATGATTAATTTTATTCGCATTTATTATTGATATAGTTATATAATCTAGTATTTAAAGTCATTTCTTTTATACACGATTTGCTTTCTTAATTCAAGTTCGTAAACATATATATATATATATGTATATATATATGTATATGTATATGTATTGTTATTTAGTAAGATCTTTGACTTACTTGCAGTTTCATCAAATACTTTTGCATGCAAAATCCGATCCCACATTTTGCTAATTCCTACCCTCTGATGAGAAGGAAAGTATTTCTTCGAAACTCCGCGGATTAAGGACTATCCACTTATCAAGTGTTTCCTTTTCAAAGTAAATATGTTTTTAACTATTTTTAAAAGTGTTTTAATATGTTTTATTGACTATTTGCTCTCATATATATATATATATATATATATATATATATATATACATATATATCTGTATATATATATATATATATATATATATATATATATCTGTGGATTTCGATGTATAAGTTCTGCTACACAATTAATTCGTTTGGAAATACAAGCAGATGATTTGTTTATTATGTGAAAGCATTGTGTAGAACCATCAACAGTTTTTGTGAAAACTGCTAATTTCAATCAATGCAATTGCTGCCACAAGACAGAGTAGCCCGAGTACCTAAGGCTTTTCATCCAGTCTTCCTTCTCCAAGATGCAAGTTCTTACTAAGATTGTACGTGAACTGCTTTCAGCGGATTCAACGCGTGCTAGTGTACCAATCTGGAAATTTCTATATCCGACGCGGTACATACAACGCTTAGATTCCCAAATGGGCACATGGCTAGGCGGCTCGTTGCTTAACTTCAGTGTTCTGGCGCGAACCGGTGTGTCAACGTGATTATTCGTTATATATATATATATATATATATATATATATATATATGTGTGTGTGTGTGTGTGTGTGTGTGTGTGTCTGTGTGCGTGTGCGCGCATATTTGTGGGTGTGCGTGCTGGTGTTGTTACTTGCCTAACAGAGTATACATCAGTCAGCGTTTACATAACGAAGACATTAAGGCGTACAGGTGGATATTTTTCTTCTCATAAATAAATAGAAAAGAACAGTGTGTCTGCCAATATATTAACATCGCATAATGCAGAACATAAACGTTTATAAATGTACCGTTAACTCACATTTCTGTCTGCGTTTAAAATAAACAATAACAGTAAATACAATAACAGATCATTTGGTGTTTCTTATTCATTGAATGGGAAGAAGAATTGATTCAGCGATTGAACTATGAGAATTGTGCTCGTATATACAAAACAAACATATATACACGCACACATATATATTAACCCCTCACTGTATATATATATATATATATATATATATATATATATATATATATAGATAGATAGATAGATAGATATGGCGACTTCATTAAATCACATAAATTAATATAGTAAGGTATAATTTTATGCGTAAACTTAAAGTTTTTACATCCTCAGTGCTCAATACATAGGTAGAGCTAGGTATTAAGTTATAAAGATATATATAGTAATTAAGCTACACAGGATAGTCCACGTTTCAACCACGCTAGCATTCGTCAGGCGTATGCTTAATCCTGACGCATCCTAGCGTGGATGAAACGCGGAATATTCTGTGTAGTTTAATTGCCACATGGATTTTTATAACTAACTAACTATCTATCTATCTATCTATATATATATATATATATATATATATATATATATATATATATATATATATATATATAATGACCAGCCCTTAGAAAGAAACGTTTACATATTTTTTTTTTTATTTTAAATAAATTTTGCTAGGCAGATTAGATAAAAGGTTGCAATTAATCGAATTTGAATGTGATCAATAAAAGCTTAAAATATTTTACAAATTTTACTTTTAGTTTTTTCTCACGATTAAACTATGTTTAGTTCCTGATTTCATCTGAAATAATGGTGTTGCTTCATTGTTTCAGTGTGCATTAATGCGGTTGTATTTTAGCGTAACTCTTTATGCTAGTGAGACTAAGCTTCCTTCCATTAACAATTGCAGAAAAATTATCTAATCACCGATATCCATGAATAAAAATTAAAAAAAAACACCCAACCTGAAAATTCTTCCTTGGAACTCCTCAGATTAACATTCACAGGAAACATAAACTGTGAAAAATACATTGACGAGATTTAAAGGCTTCTGCAATAACGGTGTGCTCCCGTATCGTACTAAAAGACATCTGTCACAAGTCCCTCCCTCTTGAATAGAGCCCAAAACGTGTCTCCAATCTAATAGGTCAACTAAGCTCCAACCCCTGTCGCAACGCCGCAATGCAGTGTCTCTGTACCTGCTTTACGCATATTCTAATGGAATGTGCTCTGATGAACCTATTGCACCTGTGCCCCCCTCGACGTACTTTTGCCCGAAAACCCCACTTAGCAACTAAACCACGCCCTTCATTTTAGGTCTCCATATGCCAGATAGCTTTCTAATATAATAAGCTTCTTCTCCTGAATAGCTAGACTTGGGGATTCCGTTGCTAATACCTGCTTCCCTGACTGTACTTATATGAAGAATTTCAAATATAACGTAACCCATTATTTTGTTATATTTATCTTAGGTTTGGTCTCAATTAGGAACCCTTTACGTCCAAATGGTGATATACTATGTTTGGAGTGAACGTGAATAAAAAAAAAACTTTCTATTTACGCTTTATTGTCATGTAGTTATTATAGTTTCATGTGTTTTACATTGATGGCAATTAATAGAGATTAAAATACTTTTGCGAATAATAAGGTATGAGTGAAAGAAGAACATGTATTTTAAAATACTTATATTCGTAAACCCTCGGTAATAAGCATTATTATAGGCCTGGGGCATTGATATAATTATGAAGAATCACAATTTAACAAATACACAGGTCATGACAATATTTCATTAATAATGAGAACAAAAAGCCACGGCCGAAATTGGCTTCAATTATTAAAACAGCAATACTATCCTTGCTTAAGAGAAAAACAAACTTTCCCGACATATTGAATACTTCGTCAGTCTGTTCGTATTAAACCTTCTGAAGAATAGCTTTCTGTATCTTAGTATAGAATAAAACGTTTGCATCATGAGTAACTTGCTTGAACCATCATATATCAAAAAGTCGGAACTTAACTCAAAAGAAAGTACATATGGGGCCAAGTAATATGGATTGTAATCTGCCAGACAACAACGTGATGTCATGAGCGTGACATTGCACACGATCAACGATTCTTTCGACTGGAGTCTCATTTCCAGAGCAATAACTCTCGACATATTAAATCTGTGATGGGATTTGACATAAAGGTTTACTTTCCAGCTGAGTAATATCTGGAAATGTCCTCTTAATCAGTTCCATTTTTACGGGTTTTGTATATATATATATATATATATATATATATATATATATATATATATATATATATATATATGCATGTGTGTATGCCCTCGCGCGAGTGTATGTGTGAAAAAGTAATACACCCTTCCTGGTTATACCGGCTACCTCTGGCGTGCCCTTATACACTTGAGCTGTTGCGTAACTGACCACTAACATTCGTTCGTTTCATCTGGTTCCATTACTTAGGTTATATATATATATATATATATATATATATATATATATATATATACTAGCAACAGTACCCGTCATTGACGGGGTTCAAAATCAGCCTACAGAAAATGGACTCTGATTTATGAAAGTATGATAGGTTATGAAAATGAAGGGTTGTAAAAGATAGCTTCGAATTTGGGGTATCAAAACAAAAGCAAAATATTATGAAAGTAGAAATAAAATAGATAGACCCCATAATCTATTATACCATACCTGTTCACACTGAATCACTTATTACAATATTCTGTGGATCTATATAAAAAAAAAACCTTGTTTAACTTTGTGACAAATTTCCATTCTATAGAGGTCAGGTGCGAACGAACACCCCATAATTTTATTATACCATATTTCTTCAAACTGAAACATAATTATCAAAGTATACATACGCAGATAGGTATGAAAAGTCTTTATTAAAGTGTGTGCCTATTTCCATTCTATGGAGGCCAGGCGCGAACCCAGACCCCACAATTGTTTTATACCATCACTATTTAAGATAAAACATATTTATCAAATTATTCTTATGTACATCTATATCAAAAACACTTGTAATGTTTTTTTTTAATTTTTTATTTCCATACTTTGTTGACCAGGTGCGTACACAGAGCCCCACAATTTTAATGAACCACCGTTCTGCCAGATCAAACATACCCATTCATGTGTCTCGATACATCTCTATCATTATATGCAATCAGTTTGTTTTTTTTAAATAGTCAAGCATATAGGACCCTATTCGTGATCAGACACACACACACACACACCGAAATTCAGCATTTTATTATATATCTATATCTATATATATATATGCGTGTGTGTGTGTATATGTGTGTATATATATATATATATATATATGTGTGTGTGTGTGTGTGTGTGTGTGTGTGGGTGTGTGTGTGTGTGTGAAACGGTACTAACCCTATACGAGTATAAGAGCTTCCGCCGAAGGAGGAAGTTTAATGGGAGAATGAAATTCACAAGCGGTCCCCAGTCTCATGTACATCCCCTTTAGGGTAGATAACGTTAAGGTTTTGAAACTTCTGCAGGAAGGGGCTGACGTCCTCGTACATGTTTTACTTTTATATTTTACTAGCAGGACCCGGTTCTCGACGTTAGCCGAGGAGTCATATGTTAAGTGTAGAAAAATCTTACTTAATCATTTGGAATTTTTAAGTATCTGTATTTCACTGGTGCTCACTGGAAATATTGTACACAGCCTGAATCGAGTAGGGGAGTGCAATTCTGTCTCAAGTGTTTTAGCGTTTTTTCTAGCATATTCGTAATGACGTCATACTACCAGCACTTGGCAAGTTTCATGTTTTAAATTTTTACATTTTTGCACCAGTTTTCCCCGGCTTGAACCTTGATATAATGTTCAGCATAGGTTTGCATACACTATATATTAAGTTTCTGGTATGTAGACCAAAAACCGCCATAAGAGTTTTGAAGGCAAACTTGTTTAAACACACACACACACACACACACACATATATATATATATATATATATGTGTGTATATATACATACATAACTATATTTAGAAAGAGGTTTGTGTTTACTATAACCATTTTACGCAAATACTACACGAACAAAAATCGTGTAGAATATCTACATGAATATATTAACACGCAATAGTTAAGTAAAGAGGATCAGCCCATGAGACAACCGAAAAAATAATAGGGACTTAATTAAAATTAATCTTTAAAAGAATGTGCAAATTAGTCAGATCTTTTGCAGATGAATGCAATTCAACGACCCATATATAATAAAGTTTTATTTTCTTTTAAAATAAATAGAAAAAACGGGGTTTTAATGTGAATGTCAAAATTTAAAAAAGACAAATAAATAAGAATATATATATATGTAAGTATATTAATAATATATATATATATATATATATATATATATATTGTTATCTACTTTCATTATTTACTTGTGTATTTTGATAAGTCTGTTCCTGAAATGATTAAAAGTAGTCTATGATGTAGATAAATGATACACAGTGTGAAAGAAAATAAACAAAGGCGATAGATATGTCGTAAAATTGACAGAAGGAACAAGAGAGAATACACAGTCAAATGTATCAAGCGAATCATCTAAAGAGTCTACTGCTGTTTTAAAAGGGAAAAACATGTATGAACAGTTGATCAGACATCAATTAAAAAGAAAAAACTCAAACCTACAAATGTATTTATGTATTCACACATAAAAAGGGAAAGTTTTGTATATTTTGCGAGCATATTTCTAACATAGTTTTGTTGGGTTAGTGTGTATGTATATGCAGATCAATTGTGACTCATTCAATCGAATGTCACACACTCATCTGTTAGTAAATAAAAAATGTAATATTCTTTTGCTTATATCTCATGATTGCTGGAAATCACTCAATGCGATATGGATAAAGCATGCTGTCAGATTAGAGCAAAGGCGTGAAAGTTTGGCCTCGATGTATAAACGACGTTGAGATCGTTATCTGAACATATTGATTTCTCATAATTTTCATGTTAAGTTATCATAATATTATTTTTACGCTGACATATTATCAGTTTATGTGACTCTCATGTACTCAGCAAAACATGTATTGGAGTAGTACCAGAACCGAACTCTCGATTAGTCACGACATCATAAACGTATTTCTTTTCATTCATATTATTAGACTTAAATCATTATTATAAAGTACTAAATGTAATCGATCCTTGGTATCTCTCCCCCCTCTCTCTCTCTCTGTATATATATATATATATATATATATATATATATATATATATATATATATGTTAATAAAGTAGTAATAGTATAGCTAAGTTCTAAGTTCTAAATATTAACTTAGACCGTACAGTTTTTCTATGATATCTAAGCTTTGATACATTTTTATAGACATTTTTCGTAAGGCAGAGAAAATCAATTGTTATTATATCAATATTGAATTATTTCGTGCATATTCCCCCCAAAAAAAATAAAAAAACATTTAACTTAGTAATAAATACCCATGACAATATAATGTCAGGAAAAATTCATAGAATACTCAGCGTAGCATATTTTTTCAGAAACCGTTTTCATGTTTTTATATATATATATATATATATATATATATATATATATATATATATATATATATATACAGTGCCACGCAAAAGTATTGGATACATTTTTCATCATAACTCTAATTAGGTTCAAGATTTTAACTACAATTTGGTCAGTATATTCTTATTACTATTCTAACTAATATTTGGGGTAGTAATTACAAAATTAAAGTTTAGAAAGTTTATATTAAAGGAAAAATATAAATCAACCAACGCAAAAGTATATGATACATTGATTTAATATTTGGTTGCATAGCCTTTATGGCGTTCAACAGCTTTCAATCGCTTTCTATAGTTGCACACATGTTTTTTTTTTGCAAAGATATGCAACTCTTTTGCGCCATTCTTCTTTGCAGAACTGTTATAGTTGTTGAATATTTTGTGAATTCATCTTTTGAACATTGATCTTCAATTTTTTCCACAAATTTTCAATTGGGTTGCGGTCGTGAGACTGACTGGGCCACATAAGAACGTCAATTCCGTTATTTCTAAACCATTCTTTGGTTAGTTTGGCAGTTGCTTATGATCATTTTCCTGCTGAAACAGGAAATTGCTATTATGTCCCAACAAATCAGCAGATTTCTGGAAGGTTTTCTAAAAAATCTCCCTGTACATACATCCATCCATTCTACCATTGATGATAGCTAGCTCTCCAGTAACTTCGGATGAAAAACACCCCCTATAATCGAACCACCACCAAACTTTACCGTAGAAGTAGTATTCTTTTTGTTATAGGCGGTGCCATTTTTACGCAATACATGTGTTGTCGTGTTTCTTCGAAAGATTTCGCATTTCGTTTCGTCTGACCAGATTACCTTGTTCAAAAATTCTTGGGGTTATTCCCCATATGTCTTAACAGAATTCAAATGTGATCTAACATGTTTACTTCAATAATGGAACTTTTCTTAGGGACCTTGATATAAAACCTGCACGATTTAGAATCTACTGATTGTATTCTTGCTCACATTAATCCCAGCTTCTCTAAGGTTGGTTTGAATTTTACCACGAGTAAGAACATTTTTTTTTTACCTTTCTGCTTACCGACCTCGATTTTTTTTCGTTTAATCTCCTTGGCCGACCACATCTTGAAGATTTGAAACAGCTTCACGAGGGTTTTCAATTTTTTTAGTAACGTTTCTAACTGTACTATGTGGTGGATTAGGTTCCTTTGATATAATTCGATACCTTTTTCTTATTTGTGCGTATCAAATGATTTTTTGACGAATGTCTATTGACAACTCTTTAGTTTTAAGACTTTATTTATGAACTGGTTGACTTTGAAGTTGATCTCCAAATGGAAGAATTTTATAAAATTATTTAAATATAAATCTCTCTGATTAGTCAGTGATAACTCGTTTGAATTATTACAACACGCTAAGCAAAAGTCATTTAAATTTATTTCAGAAAAGAAATGTTTAAAGTGTATCCAATACTTTTGCGTTTGTCAATTAATATTTTTCCTTAAATATAAACTTTCTACACTTTGATTTTGTAATTACTACTCCAGATATAATTTAGAATATAAATAGGAATATACTGACCAAATGTTAGGTAAAATTTTGAACCCTAATTAAAGTTATGAAGAAATATGTAATGTATCTAGAACTTTTGCGTGGCACTCTACATATGTGTATATATATTTATATATATATATATATATATATATATATGTGTATATATATTAATGTATATATATATATACATATATATGGATGTATTATGATATATATACATATATATATACTTGCTTACATATATATATATATATATATACTAGCTTTTATATATATATATATATACTAGCTTTTATATATATATATATATATATATATATATATATATATATATATATATATATATATATATATATATATATACGCAAGCTTAATTGCCCGGTGTTTGGAGGTGCGTATTGAGCAAAGAAAAGGGGGATAGTAGGCAGGAAGGCTCTAACCCGTACCGTGAAGGAGAAAAATAACGTGAAAAAGACGTGACGTTTTTGAGTAGCGCCCATTGCCAAACTGGAAGTGGCTTAATTGATCAAGGCCCTTGAAGATGTCCGAGCCACTAAAGCCAGACGAGTGTCGCTTTGCGTCGATTGGTTTCGCTTTATTTATACGAAAAAGTCAAACACTTGAAACCAGGAATCTTTTTAAAACTTGATCCAAAGAGAGACAACGTTTTCGAATCTGAGATATTATAATCTAGGGAGTACAAGGAAAGTTCTTCAAAATAGTAACCTCGTCGAGAAGCCCACAAAAAAACATTCTTGGGCATACAAAAACGCGCGCGGCCGTTTTGCCTTTATCTATCAATATGGCTATAAAAGTGAGCATATCTGTGGGTCTGTCTGTGTACATTTCCCTACGCAATAACTCTGTCAATGTTTAGTTTACATGCTCGAAATTTGATATATAGGGTACTGAGATTTGGTACCGAGATTTGTTAAAATCTATGTGATCGGATTTCGGCCAGAAATCTGGCTGTTAAGAGGTCAAAGTTCAACGATTTCACCTTTGAGAACTCTACAAACCTCTTCCGACAATTTGGTGTCTTAATACTTTCAATTTTAGATATATGTTCATTGGATATGGATCTAACTTAATAACTCGATTTGAACCCAAAACAATAAATGATAAGGGGTCACAATAGGAGTCAAAGTTAAAAAAAAATTGACCGTTTTTTTTGTTTTTCTTCTTTTTTTTTTTTTGCTCAGCATACATATTCAACACCCGGGCAACGCCGGCAACCCATGCTAGTATATTATAGATATTTATGTCAAAAATATACTTATTTAAGCATATTTGACCTCATATTAATACAGATGTTTATTTATGAATCTCGAATTAACTACAAATCATATACAAATAAATGGCAGAAAGTTTATATTCAAAATTGCAACATGCTGTCCACCTTACCATTTACTTCTTTCAGCATGTTAAGGTACCTGTTCGATAGCGCAGACTCATTTGTGTAATTATTATGTCATTTATTAAAATTCTTTAGCACCTACCCCTTAGAAGAATAGGAACTCATCCATTTTAAGAGAACATTAAAGGAATCAAAAGAATGTTGCAATTAAGTTTTGTTTTAGTTCCGCCATCTTTGAATCCATTCTATACTACGATACAGGTGCAATCAAGCATTGGACATTTTAACATGCTGAATAAAATAAACTGTGAACAATATTTTGGAATTTGGAATAAAGACATTTTGTCATTTGTACATATATACGCATATATTATCACTTATACACACACAGACACAAACACACACACACACACACACACACACACACATATATATATATATATATATATATATGAGAAGAAGCTTTTCTTATATTCATGTAGCAATGTCACACCTTTTTTGAATTTAGCAAAACCTGTGTTGCGTGTTTAATGTGAATGAGAGTAAATGTGTTAGATGTTTTGAGGTACCAACCTACTTTTTATTACATTGCTTGCATTACTTTTTATTACATCAGTTTAGAGTTTAGGTTAAGTACATTCGGGTTTCTTTGTTATCGCTGTGAATCTTACTGTATCGCTTCTAATCTGTGTAATGACGTATGTAAAGACTTGTTCTTCGTTTCATTTGTGGGTTTCGCCGTTGTTCGTAATGAATTTTTACTAGCCATATACATTTGCGTATTGGTAGGATATATGTTTGAGTATATTACTTTGAGTTATCGGGCGATCATTTAAAGTGGGTCAAAATAGTAGTATTCATCCCCAGAATCTGCAGATTTGTTGATGAGTGACAATCAAATGTCTGACAGCAAGTAAGTATATAGGTTCCGTAAGATGCTAGCCTTCTGGCCTATCTATCAAGTAGACTATGCAGGCCTTTGCAAGGTAAAAGCCAACTTAAGTGATGGTCCCCAGAAAAAAAAAACGCTTTTACTTATCAATGAAGATCTGAAATATCTCGATATTTTAACTTACGTCCCTAAAAGAAATTTGTTTACTTGCAGTCTTTGTAAAATTCGTTCTCTCATTTTGACCTGTTTTGCTTCAGATTACTTGCAGACTGTTATTGTAAACAATTTAGTAAACACTACTTTTGGTTTACCGAGATACACCACGAGTAAAAGCTACACAGTAACTTATAGTTCGGTGGCATCTGCGTTTGTTCGGAACGGTATAGAAACAATTGTTTAACTTTATGTATATTATTTCTATCGAGTAAAACGCATGTGGGTAACTTGTTGCGCAGTTTTTATAAAAAAATAAATAGAATAATATTTATTTAAAACACAATATTATTAGTTATCTGAAATATGCTTTGGCTGGATTTGATTTTGCTTTTGTGCGGTTGCTTCTTTTGTTTAACATATTGCTACATTCTATCAAACTTAATTACGATTATTGTTTTCATTTATATATATATATATAAACATATATATATATCATATATGTATATATATATGTATATGTATGTTTGTAAATGAAAATAAGAATATCGATTAATTTCATTTATCCACTCTGATGAGTCGTAAACGACGAAACACGTGTTAGTGGATAATTATATTTAAAAAATATATATATATATATGCTGCTCCATATTTGGGTGTACCAAATTGGTCAAAGGGAAAATTATTCCCAAGTGGCATCCAGATAAAAATGCATTTTTGTATAAATAGTTGAATTCATTCAAACCGTATTGCACAAAAAACAAATAAAATTATATATATATATATATATATATATATATATATATATAAAGTAATGTGATTGATCATTTTAAATTTAAAAATCAAATTATAATTAAATTAAAAATCAATATATATATATATATATATATATATATATATATATATATATATATATATATATAGGAGCAAACAGTTAATAAAAGATGTTAAAAATACTTTGAAAAAGAGTTAAAAACATATTTAATCTGAAAACGAAACACTTGATAAGTGGATAGTCCTTAATCCGGGAGTTTCGAATAAATATTTTCCTTCTTATCAGAGGGTAGGAATTAGCAAAATGCGGGATCGGATTTTGCATACAAAAGTATTTGATGAAACAACAAGTAAGTCAAATATCTTATGTGTGTGTGTTTGTGTGTATAATATGAATTTCATTATAAAAACAAAAACTATTGGCTATATTTTGCATACATATTTCAACTGCAGTATCTTTCGAGAGTAAATTTTTTAGGCCCTACATCTCGACTATAGTATGACTTACGTGGTCACAGCTGACACAGATATGTGAACATGTACTCATTAATGTATTTACATATTAAGGAATTGGAACTGTAATTAAGCTCTCTCTATTTCGAGATATTTTTAAACATTAAAGTTTCATTGCATTAGAAACTAAGAAAAAAAAACAATACAATCACTATATACACATATATTTATCTATTCCTATATGTGTGTGTATACTTTAATTTATGTGTCTTTACTTAATTTGTATATTATATAGATATATAATACTCGTGTCATTTTATCTTTCGCGATGTATATTTTGATTTTTTATAATGCCAAAATATTAGGCAAATCATTGATAGAATATATTACGAGATGAAGATTTAATTTCCGATTTTTTTTCATATTTCAACTGATGTGAAACGTAATTGATTCTTTTCGATTTTCACATCGCATAGAAGTTCATCTTATTTATGCTAGATTCTTTAAGCGTATTATATTTAAATCAGAAACGTTAAAGCTGTATAGAACCAAAGATTCATAAGAGTTTTGGCGATACGCTGTTCGTATTATGTTAGTTCTATTAAATCAATTTCTTAAACCGTATTACTGCTTTTGTATCAGTATGTAATTTACTGCGATCCACACAATATCTTGGTCATCTGGTTATTATATTTATGAGACAATCTATGCTCTATTACGATCAAATGTAGGAATGATTATTGAACACACAACTGAATGACTGTTGCAGGATCTCAATAATTCGATGCGAATTGTATAATACAAAATGTTGTAAGCGTCGAACACAAAGAAACTGATGATATATAGAAGGTTAGCCGACCCAAAATTTGTAAAAATAACGAACAGTAATGAGAAAAATGTTTACTCATTTGTGTTTTTTTTATTTTTAATATGTGAAAATTATTTGCGTCTGTAACGATTACATTTGTCCACATTTAACTTTAAGAGATAGTATCGAGTTTCTCAAGTTCTAGATTGTTTTAAATGTCGAAATCATATCAGACAAGGCATGTAGCCACTTTATATAAAAAGCGAAAACCGAACATATTTTATACAAAGATTCCGACATAGAAACTGGAATTATTTTCTTCTTTTTTAGAAACGTCGCTTAATAAATGTGAGAACAAAATGACAAAATAAAAAAAAGCAAAAGTTACAACTAGCACTTTCTACGTTCATATTTGTAATAGCAGTAATTCAGTCCGTCCTAATTTTGCATCTGGTCGCTTTAATTTTACCGTATATTTAAAAGAATGAATGACATGCTTTTATGCGCAGGAACTATGTTGCCCAGGCGTAAAATCCGCTTGAAAATTATATTTTAATTCATACGAATTGTGTATGTATTATTATAGATCCAACTCTATATTGATTAAATCAATTGTACTTAACGATTCAAAAGTTAAAAAAATACTCATGAGTTATCAGCTAGAATTTAAAACAAATCTACAATAATTTATGCCGCTAAGCTACAAATTAACCTTTTATTACGATGCCTACGAGTAGACGTCTTATTTATATATTTGTTTTTTGTTTATTACATTTATTTGTGATGAGTTCTCTTTTTCAGGAATCATTATCGAAATTGCTAAAGCATTATTTTTTAGAAATTCTCTTACCTTTACTCCAACTTTAAAATGATTATCTCGATAAGTATAAGACTATGCTGAATAAGACAATCTCTTTTAACTTTGGCGGAGACAGGTAGTTTTTGAGATATAATGACATGCAATATGCACTATAATTGAGTGTTGTACACACGCGCGATATACGATGTACTTCTCTCCGTCCGACATTGTTCCCCTCATTTTTGTGTTTATAGTTCTCGCGAGGGGCTATTCTGGCAACGAATATCAAGGTTTAATTTGGGACAAATACTTTCACAATCCCCCTCATAAAATAGGGTGCATGTGCCGAAAGCCGTTCTTACAATGATGAGTATGGGAGTGTCTATTCCATACGGCGTTCTTAACATGGGGATGTTTGGCAGGACATGTTTGTGAAAGGCATTCTTAATATTAGAACAATGGGGATTGACCACCAACAAAAACGGTAATTTTTTTTTTACGAGGGGGATCCATAAATCCACCGGGCAAAGTAGTTTAACGACTCCTGCTAGTGCATATACAGGGTGTCCATAAAGTTCGTGTGCACTTAAAAAATATAACTTTATTTATATTTGCGATAGAAATATTCTGTAAAAAATGTTATAACGTTTAATGTATTTAGTTTTAAATATAGTTAATATGATCATCAACCTTATATTTTTTCACATTTAAAATGTCTATGGTTTTTATAAAACATTTAAATTATTTACTTGGATGGCAATACTCTTACATGTTATAGAAACATCGCTATACTTCAAATCATATCTTAATTGTTTTTACAGATATACACGGGTTTACCTCGTTTTATACGCTGTTGTATAACAAGGATAAAAAAACTATTTAAAATGGAAACCTCCTCATTTGATAATAACAGAATACAGTTCGAAATTATCTTTAACTTTTTGATATATGACGTAATAATTTTATCACGTTTATAAATGTTATCTTTCAAAATAGTTATCGTCTTCTGCAAGATCTTTACATTTGAATCGTAGTTGAGTTGAGTTGAACAACATACGTTTGCTTATACCTTTTACCAATGCGTATAAATTTTAAACAATATCTAGAAATATGTTTATAAAAAAAACACGCACACACGGTATATCGAATCAAAATACTTCTACAATGAAGCTAATACATCATACATTTTTATCAGTAATCTCGTGAAATTGTTGCAAGTTGTCAGGCTGAGAGAATTTATATTAATAGAAAAAGGGAAATTCATGATATAACGTTTATTGCCAGCAAAACAAAATAGAATTGTTTTATTTGTTTGAGAGCTGATCGAAATAAATAAAATAATTATGGACATACAAAAAAGAACATATCTTCAATCAGAAAATCGGCCATATTAGATCGAGTGAAATCCGTGAACTCTCAGCTGTTTTATCACCTAAAACAATTCGGAAGTTAAAAGTTCCATTTGTTTTAACGTACTTAGGATTTGAGAATGAAACACTTTTCCCGCAAAATAGACAGAAGAAACCCCCCACTGCTAAAGCATTAGGTTAAGAAGGCCAACTCATTTAATAAATTTATATACGTAAAGGCACATTAAAACTATACAAAATACAAACAAGTATTTTTTTAAATTATATGTAAAAGAAAAAACTTTAATATTTGTCATAATCTCTTTATATATATATATATATATATATATATATATATATATATATATATACAGAGAGAGAGAGAGAGAGAGGGAGAGAGAGAGAAACATATTTTGGGAATAAGACCAAGAGTCTAAAGAGCAGCGTATATTTTAATGTATTAGTAAATTTATTAATACAACTAAAACAAAAGAAAAGTTAACAGTGGTCGTTGTAATGTAGATGTATAATAAGCTCGATAGGCATATATGTCAATTATTGATTTTCATTTGTTCTTTCTTATGAAACAGATTTTTAATTTTTAATTATAAATTATCAATCATCTTACTCAATATATATATATATATATATATATATATATATATATATATATATATAGGCATGCACAGACAGACTGTATAGACTGTATGCCTGTATAACATCCAAGCAATGCAACTAGACAAACACTTACATAAAGCCAGTATGAAAAGTCGACAGCGAAGGCGACAGCGAAGGCGACAGCGAAGGCGACAGTTGGCGCTTCTTCCTATTACACTATTTAACAGCTGCTAATATATATATACATATATATCGACCGCGTAGGCAACAATTGACTATTCTAAACGTAGCATTATATGGTTGATGCTAACACACACACACACACACACACACACACACACATATATATATATATATATATATATATATAAATGTATATATATATAAACTAGCAAGGTGACCTGAAGGTGCGCATGAGTGACTGATGATAAACGAAACACTCCCATGTAATTATTGTCATCAAAATCAATGAAATAACTCTTTTTTCAATCAAGTCTATTGATTGCCCGCTCAAATTAAGGATCAACGCGATGCACCTGAAAGAAAGTTTCATATACCTCTCGCCGTGACTAGCTTCACAATATAGTGTATTCTACATTGCATTGTAGAGAATCCACTGCTGATTTTATAAAATCTGTGTATATATATATATATATATATATATATATATATATATATATATGTATATATATATATATATATATATATATATATATATATTAAGGCTTACACTAAAGTTTAACATACAAAAGTCAAGTATCATGCTTTAGTTGTTCTCTAAACAGAAACATTTATTTTAAACGAGCCATTCTCATATCAAAGAACTTATCATTTATATTAAAAAATTAATGACCGGTGCATTGAGGTCTGCGCAAGGTGCATGGTTGATTAATATCCTAATGAATGCACGTCTTAACTAGAAGAGGAATAGATGAGCTACAGAACTATATGTTATAGATCGATGCGTCCAAAATACAGCACTGTTATTCATAAACCTTTTACCATTTGCTAAAATGTGTTCTGATCTAATGAGGACCAATATGTTCGGCTAATTGGATCGTATTAACATGCATAATGAGTATCATGATTCATGATAATATGGATCGATAAAACTAGTGTTTCTCGACAGATAACCCCAGGAAAAAATTAAATATACGCCATCAGATGAGCAGGATAAACACCCGCAACGCACTGAAATGTTTAACTGTTAATTATGGAGGGATAATTAATGTTAATATAATTGCAAATGCCTTGAACACCCGCCGACTAAATTGTTTTTTGTTGTTGTTGTTTGATGCCGTATTAATAATAATGAATAACTGGATTTATGTGGTAAAATTCATAGATGACACGAGAAAGCATAATCATTCATCACGATAATCCACTAATCACGCTAACTAATTTTGTTACTTGAAAACAGGAAAAACATTTTAGCAAACACAAGTATCTTATCCGATCAACGCAAATATCATATACTCATATTATTAAATATGCATTGTGCATTGTTTACAGCAAAAACAACAGAACATGGACACAGCTAAACCCATATTAACACATATTAACAGGGAAATTAACATGACGATTTTTGTAAGAATTTAATGTGTGTAAAAGTTTGGAGCAATTGAATTAAAATTATAAATGGTGCATCTCACATATAAACGGTTATAAGTACATACCTGCCTAAACATATACACAGTCACGTTGAACCACAGCATGTCTTTATTTATTTAATAGAACGGGTTCTACTTATAAGTATTACTAAAATCAATGGTACCAGTAATTAATATATATATATTTCTCTTTATAGACACACACAAACACAGATATATGCAGGGTGAAACGATAAAATTGGCGCATTAGAAAAGAAAACGACATGTTTCCTTTTCCGTTTGCTGTGAACCGACCATCTACATATTGGTCAGTTCTGTACAAATCTACTGAGTGATAGGAGCGTTTTATCATGCCTGAAAGTAGCACAATGTTCAACGAGTGAGATCGAAGAATCGCCGCTGTATACCTCATGCTCTCTCCCGCTTCAAGTTATGACAACAAAACCATTGCCAGCATCCTAAATATGAACCGCTGGATTGCTATGATTTAGACGGCTGTGCCCAGAGTTATTTAAACACTTTCCCGACACTGTTGTAGTCTTTTTTATGTAGTTACAAGTGAGAGTCACATCATACAACACATCACATCTTCGGAGTTCGGTGTTAAACTCAGCAGCAAAGTGTACCTGGATGTGCTGACGAGTGTAGTGATTCTCTAGTGCAACTAAGTGGCTGCTGGCAGATCCTGTGTGTGGCAGCAAGACTTGGCGCCGGCCCTGAAGTCCAAAGAGGCCCATTCTTAGCTTCAGAAGGAGTGCTACGAATTTATACCATTCTTTCACTGTCCACCCTCCTTCCCCGACTTGAACTTGCTGAACTACTTCATTAGATCAGTCGTTGAGAACCACCAACATGACTTCTCACAGCACTACAGCCAGCCTATCAAACCCATACGCTGAGTATTCACAGAGCCCACGCCGGCACTTGTGAAAAAGTTATGCTTTCAGTTCCGGACCCGTATCGAAGCTGTTATTGAGGATGAGGGCGGATATATTTAGTAGATGTCAGACATACTACATTATAAGTTTCAATTATAGTTCACCAGACATGATGAATTATATTCTTGGATTCTACTGGAAGGAACCGCAAAAATGAGATACTATAACGTATTTAAATGATCAATTGTGGAATTGTTTCAACGGTTAATGGAAACTGTAATAGAAGAGTCGAATACCTATATCGCTATGATAAATATAGTGTAGGCCCTAGTAATTACGCTTTTTAATTTCTTAGAAGTTCGACTGAAGTAAACTGCAAAAAAATGACAATTATGTTTTATTATAAGTAGCTGCAAAACAATTAAGATTGCCCACTAATTTTTACCAAGTAAAGACCATGAAAATTTACTAGACACTATCATTGAATATCTAAAGTCACGTTCTCCAGGGTTTTTTCGGGACATTCTAACATAGAGATGGTTTTCCATACTATAACACCCGACCAAATATTTTTTAAACATTATATAATATTCGAAGCATTAATAAATACTATTGGTTAAGCTACAATACACAGACATGTACTGTAGGGATGTTTCCTATAGTAACAGCACAGATGGATACTCTACTAGACTAGAATAATTCTTGTCATGGTATCCAGTAAACCCAAAACACAAATTCTATATATATATACTATTAAACAGTTAACGTGTCATTATATATGTAAAGAAGAATGTAATTGTACTCTCAAAGATCTATGTTTTTTTTTATATAGAGATTACGTGTTAACCCCATAGAAGGACGATTTAGTTTGTTAAAACTTCAAGTGAACTAATAGATAACAAAAAAGTGAATAGCTGCTAATCGCGCACAACAGCTTGCTCTACATTTGAATGTTTAAACTTTATTTTGGATGTACCCCACGGAATAAAATAGACTGCAATTTACATGGATTGAAGTTATTTACCTTTTTAATATAAAGGTTGTTCACGTTAACATTTTCTTTCATTTAACACGTTATAAGTTACTATCTAGATGTTCTACAAAAGCTACACTAACTCCATCGTTTACCATGATTTGCAGACGCGAAGAGAATCAACGCAAAATCTCGAACATGACCTCATAAAAAGGCGAAGAGAAGAAGAGGAGATTGAAAAGATAAGGCGAAATCTGGCGCACCTCAAATTGCTTTATCACCGAGGAAAACAGAAACCGAAAGGTCAACTGGTGTACCATAGTTTATATTTAAGGATTTCTAGCGATATATAAAGAAATTTAACATCATACAAAAAATAAAATCGTACGACAAACGAACAAACTTTGCTTCAATGGTTGGCTTTCCTTAAATGTGGAATAAAGGATTCAGTTTTTCATATATATTCACAGATAAGAAAAAAACATATAATTACCCGTATGGCTGTTTCTTTCCAAATAATTATAATACGTGCCCTTTTCCTCAAGTTTTATATATTTACTATTTATTTAAACTTCAGCCGATATTCGTGGAAGCACATAAAACCATTTTCTGTCAGTATTATTTGGTTGTTTGGTTGTTTTTGTTTTACGGCATATCAACCCTTTTCAGGTTATTTAATGCCGAATCCGGTGATTTTGAAGAGTTTTTTTTAATAGAATATATTTGTTTTTTGCAAGTCAGTTTCTATTTAACCCATAGTTGGGACCCTTACAGGTACTACCACTCCGGGTCAGAGTGGACCTGGGAGCAATGGCAATTAAAGGATGGCTCCACACTCCCCAGAGCCCGCAAGCTGGGGCCTCACCATCGGATATAGTTTAAGGTCATATCCAGGACCTGTATTATTTGATTTCTATATGATATACATAGATATTCAATTATTACATTAAAGTTCGCCTTTATCTCTCAAACACTCAATTAATGGAAAAAGTTGAAAACATAAGTTTTCTCTCCCCAATTATACATTTAAATATATTATAGTATATTCTCTCCTCTGATATCTGGCTCTTACTGAGATCTCGGACAAGAATTCACATAGCTTGGTAGAGTATCATAGTTCGTGCTCTTACTTTGTATACAATCATGAAAAGAAAGTGCATAGTTCCTTGAAAGACCTGGGTAGATTAGCTGTACCGCGATATCTAATTTGAGCCTTAAATGTTATGTGATACTGAATTCTTGTTCAGGATGAACTTGTATCGAAAAGTATACTCATAGCAGGTTTTCCTCAATAATCTCTGTACAGAGAACATTTAGCAACTCGGAAACAGTGTCTAGTAGGTATTCAAATTCTCTTCTCTAGGTATTCAAGTTTACTTCAGTATGCATTCAACTTCTCTCAAGTGTGTATTCGATTTCCTTCCTGTAGGCATTCAAGTTCTCTCTTGTAGACGTTGACGTTCTCACCTCTAGGCATTCATCTCCAATAGGCAGTCACATATGCATATATGTATCTCTTTGTGTGCAAGATTTTGTAGCTAATTTAATAAATCTTCCAAGGCATTTAGATGTTAGCATCAAGATACGCTGACTCGGAAATAATTTTCTAAAGCTCGTTATTGTTTCGAGTTAATTCAATCAAAAAGATATGGTGTAATGTGGAATTAACACTTTTGTAATTGAAATGGCTGGCAAGCAAAATGAGGATACTTAATGTAACAGATTTACAAGAACTAATAGTAGCCATTGCAAACAAAGGAGATGACTGTCGCTCTTGGACTTAAAGAAACAAGTCAATAAGAAAGAAGGAAGAAAATAGTCAGGAGGTTGGGAGTTCAGGAGAAAAAAGTTGCTGGAATAGGACACTTTATTAGAATTAAATATCAAATTGTTATATACAATTTGAAATTCTATTACTATTAAAATTATTTATTTATTATCAATATTTAATAAATAAGATTACCTATAGGTTAATGTCAGCGTTCTCGACCCCTTTATTTATAAAAAAAATATACGAAAATTTTATAAATATAGCTAGGATATGATAAAAGATGGAGCAATAAACGCATTAATATTTCCTTGTGGCATTCGTATTAGGATGTTCTTATTTCTAGAAATATCTCGAAATAGCCAATAACAAGTTTAGTGCCCTTTCGAAGTGAAACTAAGAAACACTTCAAAATATTTTTTCTTTACACTTATTAAACGCTTAAAACAAATGAGTAGGCGAAAACAATGAGCGCAGAGGGATTTAAAACGCATCTACTTAGACTCCTTTTCGGATGATGCTTGTCATAGTAACTGTTGCCAACGAGCGGTAAAACCGATTTAAAACGTGAACAAATGATCCTAAGTATGCAAGGGCGATCATTTAAAAAAAATATGATGACGAGGAGGAAAATAAAACAGAGTAGTAGACATTCTGAATAAACGCTTGCGAATTATAGGTATGCTGTTGATGTTTATAGATATGGTCGACGTAAATCAATAGTAACTGCTATGAGAATATTTAACTAGGTGTTCGATAGTGCTCATTGCAATATACAAAAAGCTCAATCTGTGTATCCTGCGGTGGAAATTTTGCACCGCAATAAGAAACAACATTATAAGCTTGTAAACGCCGGGATGTTAGCAATTTTTGTCCCTCCGTATCAAAGGGGAGAGGTGTTGGAATATTCCAACCGCCATAGCGCGTAGTCACCATTGTAGTGATCTTTAAAACAATAAACTATCATATTGTATTGACTGTTTAGGATACAATTTTCACAAATTAGGGGAAGGCTCTGCTCGTCACAAACACGGTTCGAACCTCACTTACAAAATAAGGACGCAATACAGCTCCATATCTATCTATCTATCTATCTATTTATCTATCTATTTATCTATTTATCCAATATATACTAGTAGAACCTTCGTTAAAAGCATTGCCAACTGGAATATGACATAAAGCCAGAACACTTTCAAAACAAATAAAACTACCATTGCTATTGCCAGCCAGTGTCGGTTATTAAGTAACAGTGAAAACAAGCGGAAGAGGCTAAGTAAACTTATATAGCTTTATTGTTCGACATTATTTATTATACATTTAAATTGCTTGTATTCAGTCGTTAGATACCGTCATGCAGTGACTGGCTGTGTCATACAGTGTGGAGTGCTGTCACCTAGTTACAGGAAAGGCTGGTTAGTGGCGATTGATTTACTGTTAATGTGATCAATTCTTTTTTTAGGTGGTTACTACCAATATTTTGACAAGAGCACACACTGATAGACACTGAGGCAACTGATACAAAAAATTGTTTCTCTTAAATCGGTGTTGACGTCGTTTAGTGGCTGGTACAGTCATGTAGTTGCGGACACTGTTTAGCAAATTGGAGTATGCGAATGTTTGGCGTTAATTGTTGTGCTGAGCTCTTTTAATGTTATTATTCTCAATTCTAAATACTGGCGCACACTGGCTGGGACTGGCGGGTACTTACTGACACTGGAGATCACAGGCGGTTACCACTGATTTGAGGTGGTCACTCTTACTTTGAGGTGGTTACTAGTAGGTATTAGTGCTTAAGTGTTTTTATTGGTGGCTGCCGTTTCAACTCTCACTCATTGGCGATAACTGTAGACGGGCATGATCAATGTCGTGTTTACCAAGCCAGGGTAAAACACCCCCTCATTTTTCATTTTACGCAATCCTAATTTCTGCATTAGTGTGAATATGTTAATGTAATAAAGCAGAGTGAGGAGTGCTACTTTTTTGATATGATGTTCAAATTAATTTAACCTTATATGGTATTTACTGCCAGATGAAAATTTTAAGAGGAAATAAAGAAAATAGTCACAAAAAATACTAACCTCCCATGCTGACAATCGGTTTCTACGTAATAATGTTATTATTTTATCATGCTTCCTATTCTGCAGAATTACATATCTCTCAACTGATAGGAGCATAAATATAACACAAATATAAATAAAAATAGAAAACGTGTATCATATAATGAATAATTTTTAAGACAGTAAACATTTTTTGCACAGAAACGGATTTTTACTTTTTGCAATGTTTGAAACTTGGAAATGTGCAAATAAAATGACTCGAACTCATTAACTACCTCCCCTTTCATGATATAAATTTAATTTTTGTCATATTTTTTGTGTATTTTATTTTACTAACTTTTCGTTAAATTTCCCACACTCGACAACAGCGACGATGACGACGAAGACGATAAAAATGTTGATAAGAAAAAAAGTAACCAAGATTATTTTTCATTTAGAAAATATCAGTTATTATATCCGATTCCTTCACTGACGCAGAAGTAAGCATACGACGGTAAATATTATTGTTGATGTTCGTGAAAATCGAAGTTTTTGTTGTCTGATTGTTTTTGTAAGGCGATGGGATTTTTAAATGACGCCATCTTTTTTTATTTCTCGATAAGTTGTTCGAGATTTTATTATTAGATATTCACTAAATCAGATAAAACTATGTAGAGAGCTTATCAAATTGATCAAAAACATCATAAAAGAAGGGGTTCCTATTTACGGAAAATAGTTGTAATAAGCGAACGTTAAAGATACGGATTAAAAAATAAATACCAACAACGTGGTTGTGGAAAAAAATGTCAATTATGTAAAAGTTCCCTCTGCCGTCTGGAAATATTAAAGTAGAAAATAATTACTTAGTATGTATTATTCTATTGCCTGTAAATATGATATTTTAGAACAATAACACTCCTCAGAAATATAGGAATTTGTGCTATTGAATACCATCAACTGATAATCTTTCACCAATACACATTAGGTATCGGTAGGCCATGTTATTGCATTGCATTTACATACATAACATCTATGTTTGAATTGATATAATATTTTCAAGACAGGGAAATCCTATATATTTTCATATATATTCAATTCAGACTATAGGAATAAAACTTCGCCAGACAAAAACAAGTGTAAACCGAAACAATTTAGAAATATTTATATTTACATAGAAACCCGTAAAACAAAGGAAAATAGCTTAATACACCCAGAATAGGAAGTAGAACTACTTTTTGCATGGATTTACTATAAAGTCTTTATGCATTCAGAACTGGTAATACTCTGTTTTCCCATTTTAACATGCTTTAACCTATATACACCTATTACAATTTGTTTGCATTTTATGACTATTATAAACGCTTCGTTCATTTAATTTTATGCACACACACACACACACACGCACACACACATATATATATATATATATATATATATATATATATATATATATATATATATAATATTTTCTATTATTTTGAGGGGCTAGCATCGATACAATAATTATTCTTTAAAACCTACAGACACTAGCGTTTCATCCTTTCGGTAATCATAAGTTCCTGGTGACACGATTTCTACCGGTCGGAAGATTCGAACCCGGCCACGAAGCCATCTCTGACTTCATTATCAAGGATAAAACATCACGGCCAATCCCAACTGCCAGAACTATCGTTAAACATTTGATATTAATTTTTTAAATGTCGTAACATTCAGCCATAGTGATCGGATGCTGATAACATCATGATGTTCGCATGCGAGCTCAGGTGACCGACTTTCTATTTCAACTTGAAAGTGTTCTATAATAAGAACCGAGTTTCTTCAAGACGCTGGCATATTTATTACAATAATATATATTTTAATACCTACAGACACTAGTGCTTCTATCCTTTCGGGAATCATCCATGCAGGATGATGCGACTACTACCATTCGGAAGATTCACACCCGGCCACGAAGCCAACTACATTAGCAAAGAACAAACCTCACGTCTAATTCAAACTGCGAGAAATATCGTTGAAATATTAACATTTATTTATTAAATGCCGTACCATCCTGCCATAGTGATCTAATAATTATTATATCATGATCTTTATATATATATATATATATATATATATATATATATATATATATATATATGTATATATATATGGAAAAATAATTAAATCTTGATCAATATTTCAACAATAAAATAAATGGCAAAATAAGCAAATTATAACGACTAAAACTGTAATGATCCCAACCCTTATAGAATTTACACAAATAAAATTAATAAATCAAATAAACAAGCAAAAAATAGTAACTGTAAAACTGTGTTTACTATAAATTAAATACCTATTAAACATCGTTAAACATTAAGTCGCAGTAGTTGAAAGATGCGGTGTAAATAGCAGGAAGAAATCCTTAGGTATGTCCTTGACAGATTTGAAAACAGGATATTACGATTTTAATAGCACATTCCATAAAAAGAAACATAGGAATACAAACAACATAAGATTACCTTTACAGAAATTAAACAATCGCTAATAATTGAGAATATAATATTACGGGACGACAGTACAGATAGAAAGTAAGAGTCTTGCGTATAGTATGACTGAATAGAAAAAAATATTCTAGTTTTAATATATAAACATATCAAATGCTAGAAGTAAAATAACAATCAACTATATACACAGGATATCATTGACTTTGGCTAACAATGTATGCGATAAGTAAACAAATTGAAATGATTAATTACAATGTAAAAAATAAAATCACACAAAAATTAAATCTAACACTTATTAAATTAAGCTCGCTAATTCAGTAACATATTCACCAAATGTAAGTGCGTCCTCAATATAAAAAAAGAGAACACAAAAATGTTTTAAAAATCCCTTCAAGGATCCCCGGAATTGGCTAATGTCTACATTACTACGTGAGATTGAATAGTAACTAGCTATTTGTAGTCTAAACACGAGGTGAATATATTAAACATCCGTAATTCTATGCATTTTATCCAGAAGATCTTCATTGGGATTAAATGCGTTTAGCTTAATTATTAAATATATATTTTCATAAACTATTACTTTGTTTTTTGTTTTCATATATTAAGCACTGTGTAAATAAGATATCGAAACTGATATATAAAGTGTTATATAATTTTGTAGCTTTCAAACGTAAATAAAATAAAACATTAAATGTTACGTAATTAACTATGTTTTCCTAATTGAGATATTGTTAGAGCCTTAATAAAGGCTCTAACAATATCTCAATTATTGTTTATCCATTCCTCTCATCAATAAGACGCGGAATGTATTACTTAAAATGTTATCATAGCTTCTACGAAAGAAGATTTGTTCATGAAATCTACGTTTAGGTTTAAGCACAGATAAAGAGCAGGGGAAGTTATGATAGTGTTTTCAGCTAGATGAGTGTTTCTTCTGAAAGTTTGGCGAGGGGGATCATAGATTGAAGCTCAGTTAAGCACTTGCCATGAAAATAACGGCAAAGCAAAGACAAACTTGCTATATCTCTTTTGTGAAATAGAGGTTGCAGGCAAGGAAAAAGTTATTTCCTTATGAGGCTACGAATTCTATTTTGAACTCTATCAAGGTAGGGTATGTCCATTCTACCAGCTCCCGCCCAGATGTGGCAACAGTACTCCATAGGACAGCCTCCTTAGTGGTTAATCGAAGGTTCGAGTTCTTGACTATCAGGTGAATAAAACGTTTACATCCATCACCCTTACTAGTGACATGACTACAATTATAGACATAGAAACAGAAAATTTCCGACATATCTGGCGGCTGTTCACGCAAAATACTGCAAACCTAGAATACAGCTTCTAGTTCTCCCTTTATCAGAAAAATCACCCATTAAATATGAGGACTGAGTGACAAATAAAGAGAAGCGAGAGTAACGGGAGCTACCGATAATGTATCCACAATGCATTCTCTATCCTCTATTAAAAAAAGAAAAAATGAATAAAATTTTAAAAAAATATTAAATATTGTTCTTTTAAAAGTCCACTGACATGTTTAAGGGAAAGTACAGGAATAGATTCCACTCTCACTAACTGAAAACAAATGGAATAATCGTAACTATTTATGTTGTAACATAAATTAACTTGCTAGTTATTTGGACATCTATGGACGAGAACATCTATTATTGAATGAAACAAATCAAACAAATTAACAACTGAAATAAATATGTAAATATTAACATTTGCAGTTTAAAACAACATTAAATAGTACAACCCAATTTTCTGCAATAGACTTCGGTCTATTCTGAAAATTATTGAGGACGCTTCACTTTAAATACGTTCAACGTTCAAAACATTTAAAAAATAAACCGTCAGAATGTGATGTTTGCTTCAAGCGTTTAATTAGTAACGCATAAAGCAATAGGAAATGGGTGTGTGGGAAGAGAATAGAATTATTGAATGCAATATATATATATATATATATATATATATATATATATATATATATATATATATATATAATCAATCACACAAAAAGTACGTGCTTTTTCCTTAAACCCTCACATAACATGAACCTTATGTGTGTTTCCAAATCTAATTATCTAACAATTATTGTAGGATAGTTTTTGACCTTTGCGTATTATTGTAGACCTTTACATAATAAGTGTTAATTTTGTTTGGAGTGTTCTTCATAAAATAGGCATCCGAGTGGTTTAATACGTATATTTAATTCTATAACATGTACTGTACACGATGTCTATTTAGCACATTGTATTACATTTGAAATAATACAAATCTGCCCCAAAAACATTACAATCAAATCAATATCTTGCTCTGAGGCGCTTCTTAACAGAGTCTGTGAGTTTCCAGTTTGTTTGGGACTATATGCATTAGAAATCCAAATAGAAAAGAAACCATTGGATGCATGAGATCTATGCTAATCGGATTACACATATTCTATCATGAAACTTATCGCACACGCTCGCACGTTCTCCATACATGTTTGACGGAGGAGAGAGCTTGACGTTTTTTTACACACAGTATTTTTAATTAATGCCGGGTAGAAAACCGAAGCCTATTTATTCACAAAATACCTCGGATCTTGTTCAAATGGAATTTTCATTGTAACAATCAGCTCAGTTATAAACTGTTTTTTTATATCCCTACATTACACGGAAACTTGTCTTTAGTTCTTTAATTCCAGAGTGTATAAATTGACACACATTATCCTAAATGTTGATGGGCGTTTATTAATATTAAAACTGATTAACGAAAGAGGGTTACATTTTATTAAACGAACTTTGTTGTAGTAATCTTTCACTGAATATATTCTGTAATCGATCTTCCACTGCGATGATGTCGTGTAATCGCATGGAACTTGATCCATTATCTGCAAAATAAGCAATATTGGTGAATTTAAGGAATATATATGATAACATATCTGCTAAAGATGTAACCTTTTATGAGGGCGACACATGATATAATGGCGCAGACAAGAAACGCCTGTTGTTTTAGATTACACAACAACATAAATCTTCAGGTACATCCCTCATGTTAGTCAGTTTAACGATATAAAATTGTAATTTACCTTAAATATATCATACCGACAAAAATAATTTATAAATTCTAAGCATTGACAACTAGCAGCACATTCTATTTTAAATTTAAACGTGATAGACAATAATTCTATTGCAAACTTAATGGCGACAGATACACAGTAATACTACTTCATAGAAAAACAACAAAATAACATTGATTACTTAAACACAACTACGTAAGCAACTGACGTTCTCTGATAAAAACATAACCTTGGACACATCTATAATGTTGATAAAGTTCTTGCGGCTTTTAACTTAACACATCTTGACTACAAAAATAATTTCTTGAGCGAAATAAACATACTTATGCCAGTAACGTAAAAGTCTTGCGTTCTGCTGCCGATGTAGTCGCTGAAGGCGTGTTGGATATCGCTTAAGTTTTAGGTGTATTTCTCGCACAGAAACTTCTCGAGATGCTTGAAAGAGTAGGAGCCGCTAAGGAAAAAGTCCGGAGATTATGACGGATCATGCAGAATTTCGTAATCTAATTCGATCAACTTCGTTGACAACGTGTACCCAGGTATCATCGTGGAGGAGAATTGAGCTTTCCTCTGCTAAACTGTTAGGATTTGTTGTCTGAACATTTCAAGTATTTGTTGACGCTACTTTTTCGCTTCAATGGTTTCGCCTATATTCTAAAAGCTCTAATTTATTAGACCCGCTGCAGACCACCAACTCTGGCTTCAGCAAGTGTTGTGAAGCTTCGTCGACATCTAAAGGCAAAGCTGAGCGTTGCCGGTTGCCGTAAAGAACCCACTTTCAACATCTCATAACGCGATCGGGAGACAGGTCGTTCTTGTTGCGTAAGAGAAGGGTAGTTGAGACTTCGTATAGCGTTTCCTTTGGTTATCGTTCAGTTCGTGAGGCCCGGATTTATCTAGCTAATTATTCTTTCTCTCTTTTAAGTTGTTGGCAATCGGTATATACGTTACGTAAAATTCAACAGACAGTTCTGGAACAGTTGTGCGTCGATTGGTTTCGACTATATATATATATATATATATATATATATATATATATATATATATATATATATATATATATATAACACATTCCTTATTTTCAATTATACCCGTATTAGTTATTACTAGGACTGTGATAACCGCATATTGTTTTCATTGTTTTGACTCTTGAGTGTGTATCCGTTAATGTCTTACATGTTTGTATACAGGGGTGTGTGGTTCAAGGAGAGTCAAAATAATGGAAACAATAATCTGCTGTCACAGCCCCAAAATATTACTTACAATTATTGAATACAATTTATAAGAGAAGTTATGTTATTACATAATATAAACCTCGTTACGAATGATTTTTTTATTTGTTTGTTCATTTCTTCAAAACCCTATCTATACGTTTAGATATATAAAATATCTAATGTAAGATAAAATTATACTACTCCGTTTCATTTGTAAGTAGATTTAATTTTGATTACATGGAGTACAGCTTTGTCTTGGTTTCTGTATATTACAGACCATCCGTGCCAATGATATATGACGCCCAACTTTTATTGTTATTTGGTCTACATTTCCCTTACATGTGTGTGTATATATATATATATATATATATATATATATATATATATATATATATATATATATATATATATAAATATATCGTCATGAAATGGTTTTAATGGCGATAAGTAAACGTGTTATGAACTCGGAAGTAAGTGGCGTTTTTGAAAAAGCATTAAAATATATATATGTATTGGTAATCTCTCCTTATATGGAAGCAGTACTCTATCTAAATAGGAATCGAGCTGTTAAATAATATCGTGTGATAGACAAACGCAAGGATTTTATAGACATGCGTAAAACGATCTATAAATAATGACTAAAATACAATAGATGCATACATCTCGCGTTATTATAATTAGATTTGATTAAAACCTGTGGTGTTCTCTGGAATTAGAATCGATCGTAATCGAAACACAAAGTAAAAAAACAACAAAAAACAAAAAAATAAAACAAAAAAATCATATCGACGGGTAAAGTTCAAGAGATTCAGTTCGAATGGTCACACCATAGAAAAAGAGATATCTTCCTGAATATATTTTGTCCTAGAATATAGAGAATTCTTCCTCTAATTTGGCCTAAAGTAATAACCACTGGTCATTATTTTTATGGAATCACTGAATGAGTAAATGAATAACAATGTGATTAAAGCGATAATCGATTGCATTGGAATTTTTACCGACGTCTGCAAGTATGACCATCCTACATTCGGAATACGTGCATATAAATACACATACACAAACGCTCATGTACAAAAATGAGATTGGAGCATTGCAGTTATTCTGATTTACGAGTAATGACCAGCTTCTTCAATTGGACTAAACGCGTTCAAATAGTTATACATACACACATTCATAAACAGACACTAACACACAGCCACACACATATGTATATATATATATATATATATATATATATATATATATATATAGATACATAGATAGATATGATTATATATATATATATATATATATATATATATATATATATATATATATATATATATATAAGGTTGCACAAGAAAAGCGTCGTCATCAAAACAACACTACAGTTGTATTTTTAAACTTTTACTTAAAAAATCAATTCAGAAACTTGATTATGTATTATAGCTGATATCTACTCCGTGTAATCGCCTTCAGTCTCGATTACCGCCTCAATAAATGTCCGGAACTGGGATTTTGTCTTTCCAGAAAAAAACGACGGGTGATCTGTGAATACACGGCGGATGGCGGCGATTAGGCTGGGTCTGTTTGTTTTGGGAGGTCATGTTGGTGATGTATTACTAAACGAAGTAGTCCAGCAGTTTCATGTGGAGGAAGAAGGGGGGAAACTTCGAGAGAAGGGTACAAAGTCGTGGCACTGCTGAAACCAAGACTGTGTCTCTTTGGACTTGTGAACCGACGCCGAGTCCTGCTGCCATTCCCAAGGTCTGCCAGCAGCCAGCTGGTTGCACCAGGTCATCGTCACATATAATCGCATATACAGGTACATTTGGATCTTGACATTCAAACCAACTTCTAAGATGTGAGGTAGCTTCATGTGGGGCTCACATGAAATCACAGCAAAGACCGTAACCGTAACCAGAAACTTTTTATCACCTTGGGCAAAGCCTGTTATTACTGGCAATCCAGCGGCGCATTCTGCGGGTACTGGCAATGGTCTTGTTTTAATAACTTTGATCGGCTAAGAAAATGAATAGTACAGTGGTGCATCTCAGCTCTCGCTCCTTGAACATTGTGGCATGCATGATAGAATGATCCTATCGGTCTCGGATTATTACACAACTAGTCAACTAGTATATGATCTGCAACAAAAATAAAAACCGGTTTTCATAAAACTAAAATGAAATCATGTTATTTCTAGAGCGACCATTTGCTAGTTCCAAACTTTATATATTATATGCATAAATTTTATATATAAAAGAGTCTGTGAGGAGGGTTATAGGCACGCTCACATAAGAGGATTTACGTGTGGCCTTTTAGAAGTTGTTGAAACGGTAATAGAAGTGCATTGCAGCCAGAAGAGATTACTTAGAAAGGAACTAGCATATCATGTGTGTACTATTAATAAAAGTTCATATACTTAAAAAAAAAATATCTGGAACTTATTGAAGGCCATTTGTAAATCAATATACATTTAAGCAGCAAACCATTCTTGCTGTTACGTAACTAATAATAAGCTCGTCTTTAATCTAATTTCAGTACGAAGTTAAAAGTGGCATATTTGTGCTATTTAATACTTTGCCTTGGAATTTTACAGAAATAATATTCTAAGTTTGAGCTACTTTTCAGATCGATATGTCTATTTCATAATAAAATTGTCAATTACGAAATCAAATATGACAACATTTGCCAGTAAATGGCGTGTTCCTTTTTATATATCCATTTTGCAAATTCAACCGGATTATAAAACAGAGTTCGTTCGATAACACGTTCAGCAGGCAAGCATATCAAAATACGATCATTAAACCATGAAAAAACATTAAAGATAGAATGTAATAAAATAGAAGCGTAGTGACAGAAAAAATATGTCGATAGGGTTTTTGTTTTTTGTTTTTTTTTTATTCAGATGTGCTCTTATGCCTCGATTCGTCTATTGATTCTTCTGCTACGCATAAATTTATAATACGAGGGACGTTCCATTATTGAAGCCTGCATTTTTTTAAACTTTAAAAGTCACATACCTGCAAAGACGAGAGTGGTACTATTAAAACGAGCGACCTTTTATGCTCTCGAATTTATTTTTCTACATAGTAACTACCATGCCCACTACACTTTCGGTCCTGGATATGACCTTAAACTTTATCTAGTGGTGAGGCCCCAGCTTGCGGGCTTTGGGGAGTGTGAAGACAGCCTTTAATTACCATTGCTCCCAGGTCCACTCTGACCCGGAGTAGTAGTACCTGTTAGGGCCCCAACTATGGGTTAAATAGAAACCGACTTGCAAACAACAAATATACTCTATTACAAAATTTTCTTCAAAATCTTTGGATTCGGCATTAAATAACCCGAAAAGGGTTGATATGCCGTAAAACAAAAAGCAACCAACCAACCACTACACTTTCACGGGAGTTAAATGAAGCATTTCTGCATCCGACACACTCATTTGCAAGGTCCTTTGTTAGAGTCTCACAAGGTTTATATATGTAACAGAGAGATGGAAATTTCAGGTAATGAAGGCACAAGTTAATAATTATAACAATGTTTTTTAAAACCCTTTCTGCTTGTTTTGGCCAGAATAAAAATAGTAGGTATTACTTTGAAACGCCCCTCGTAATATTTCATGGTAAAGCAGACAAGCAGAATCTATGTGAGAAGCGTGAAATAACATCTATGTCAAAGACATGACGATTTGGTTCATCTGTAAAAGATGAACCAAATTATGCCTTATTATTCTCGTTGATTTCACATACCTCCTCTTTAACATATAACGCTTTAGGCTTCAATAGCCTATTAATATGTTAATCCTAAAATTGAAACCGTTTTCTCCTGTTCCGCAAGTTTATTTTTTAAATGATTTTTGGTACCCCATCAAAAGGAGGGTGGGTATGTAAGTTCACCCTTCTCCATTCTTCTGTACATCGGTTCTTCTGCCCTCAGCTTTCTAAATAACTACGGATTAGATTTTTTTTTAATTTTGCACTAACATGATATGAGTAAAAAAGCAATAGAACGCAATTTTCGGAAAAACTCCGGTTGCACGCTTCAGGGGTGCCTTTCCGGTTGAAATATCTAAAATTGACACTTTTGTGCTTATTAAAAAAAAATTGATGCCTTGGACTTTCATAAAAGTTTCTGAAAAGGTATAACTAATTCATTTCTATATACTTTTGTTTGTCTATACTTTGCGATAACTATTGGGTCTGTCCCAAAGCCTCTTTTAGGGCTGACAAAAATACTCAATTTTTTAGATCAATTTACCATAGATGCCCAAAGTTTTCTGTGTATGTCTATTTAGCAGTTTTGCATGGTGCTGAACTCAAACTTAAATAGTTTAAGGCCTTGGTGAGTTTTAGTGCTAAATTATGGGGGGGAAAAATGAGGGACTTAGTCATTTCTTTTTTTTGCATGGTGCAGAACTCAAATTTAAATAACTGCACCGTTTTTGTATTCATTTTCACGTGATCTGACGTCCTCTCGGGGTTTAACAGGGGGTGCAATGCTGAACTTAGTCATTTCTTATGCCTCGTTTACTGTGCACTCACGGGGGACCATGCACGCTTCACATGTTTTCTTGCGAATTGCATTAACTTTTAGTATCCGTCATGTTCTCCGCGATCATAAGATAACCCATTTTTATTGTATTTTGTTCTTTTTTTTGCAGAATGACCGATTTCGAAGACCTGGATTTTCTCCAGAATAAAAACCGACGAATGTTGAGGTAAGTAAGCTGACAAGTAAATACTACAAGAGTCATTGTTCGGTTGTGTAGAAATGTGTAATAGCATTTCGACTAATAACGCTTTGGAGTGAATAACGCAGCTTATTTCACTTACATCGAATCGTCTCTTTTCGTATGTTGATCAGTCACGCTTTCGTTTAAAATACCATTTTTGTCTGTAACTTATATATACGTGTAGAATAGCTTGCACGTCGGTCTGTCACTCCTATATTTATAATTATGTGTTGGTTTCTTTGTCTTTCGAAGGTTTTAAATAGAAATTCTTTTCCTGTGCCAGAGCAACGCTTTCTAGACATTATTTTACAACTGCTTTATTAGAAGTAAAAATAGTTAATACTGAATAGAGGGCTATGGATTTTTTTTACATGGAGGGCACCACTTATCAAGGCCGAAATCCACTCGGGATAAGAGTCATTGCGTGTACAGTAATCAATGGGATAGTATCGTAGTAATCGTTAGTATTGGAGATTTGAGAAAGTATCTTACTTAAAGGGCCGTTCATCAGAAATTTGTTTATGTTGGACTTGAATACATCAAAGTTGTAGTCAGATGGGAAACAGGCAAACGGAAGAGTATTCCACAGCTGTGCGCTTCTAAGAAAGAAGCTTTGTTCATGGAATCTACGTTTTGATTTATGCGCAGATTAAGAGTGGGGGAAATTATTGACAGTGGTTTAAGCTAAACGGGTGTTTATCGTGAAAGATTGGCAAGTGTTAGCTAGATTGGAAAGTGTTTATTGACGCACATTCACCATTAAAAAGAAACTTTGCTCGTAGTATGTCAAACTACTGTTTAACAATTTAACTACCAATTTATAGAAGTTGTTTAACGATTTGTTGAAAGTTGTCTAATGAGTAACCGATTTACGTAAAAAAATAATTAATATAGAAAGCGAAATCGTGTTTTTCTATCAATCGGAAAGTTCTGGATGCGATGTAAGATATTTTACAATCAAGACAAAATAACATATTATGGTAGGAAACAGAGCAGTATACACAGAACGTCATATTATACGTTTGTTACATGACCGTCTTAGGGGGCGGTTAAGCTCCTCAAAAAGGAGGTGAAAACTTTAATTTCACTGAAGAAAAACAGGTAGATGTCACTTTTCATTAAATATTGGTGTAGTCGGGCGACAGCAACACACTCTGCTGAGAAAATAAAATGATATAATTATATGATTTTATTTAATCAATCGGCAAACAATGTCATTTAAAGAGATGTAACAAGCATATGTTCGTTATCGGTGAATACGAATGATAACTCAAGATTAGGGAGGAGATGCTTACTGTTTGAGTAAAGTTATCCCAAATTAGCAGGTGTAACATGCCGGATTGCAACATGCCGGAAATTGGCACTGTCGTGAATGATTGGTTGCAGACCCTATCCTGCTTCACCCGGCTATATAAACAGGAGCAAAGATATAGAAACGGCAGATTAGATTTTGATTTTTGACATTGTAGATTGATTTAGTTTTAGATAGCTTGCGAGTCGAATGATCGCCCCCCCCTCTATGCGACGCCCCATCTTGACACCACCACATTGCTGAAAAAGAAAGCGATAGAGAGACAGACAGACAGAAAGAAAGAGAGAGAGACAAACAGAAAGAGAGAGAGAGAGCATAAACATTTAATTATCGACTAAGAGAAGTCGTGACTTGTACGGACTCATTAACTACTGTATTGGTAAGAAAAACTTTATATATATATATATATATATATATATATATATATATATATATATATATATATATATATATATATATATATACACTTGTGCCCGATATTATTCATACTCCTCGGATCTTTGAGATTTCTATAAGAATATTGCTCAAACCAGAAGGTATACAATATTAAAGGGATTTCAAACAATAAATCAAGCATAAGCATTTAATTTAAACTCAACAAATAAATAAATTATGCAAGTTTGAAACATTATACAAAGAAAAACAATAATGTCACTAGTACAAAATTATTCATACCTCTCTTACTAATAGTCAATAGCATGCCCTTTATTCTTAATAACTGCATGTAATCGTTTTGGATATTTATCAACAAGGTTTTTACAAGCATCAACACTGATTTTTGACCATTCTTCAATGCAGTAGTTCTCCAAATCCCTCAAATTTCTAGGTTTCCGCTTTTTAATCTCAGTTTTCAATATGTGCCAGAGGTTTTCGATAGGGTTCAGATCGGGACTCTGGCTATGCCATTCCAAAACATTAATTTGATTATCCTCAAACCATTTCTTGACTATTTTGGCAGTATGTTTTGGATGATTATCCTGTTGAAGGACCCAGTTTGGTCCTAAATGGAGCTTCTCCGCATCCTGTCTAATGTTTATCTGGAGTATCTCCAAATATTGCTCCTTCTTCATGGTTCCATCTATCTTGACCAAACTACCTGGACCACTAGCCGAAAAGGAGCCCCAAAACATTAGGCTACCACCACCATCTTTCACCGTGGGTATGGTGTTCTTTGGGTTGTAAGCTTCTCCTTTCTTCCTCCAAACGTAAGAAGCATCCGTATGGCCAAACAATTCAATTTTTGTTTCGTCAGTCCACAAAATACTTGAGAAAACGGACTCTGGAGAATTCACATGGGTCCTAGCAAACTTTAGACGTGCTGCAAGGTGTTTTCCGGTGTGCAATGGAGTCCTTCTTGGTCTTCTTCCTTTCAGACCATTTTCATGCAGAGTCCTTTGCAATGTTTGCCTTGATATTTTTATGCCAGAAGACTCCAGATTTTCTAAAATGTCCTCAGTAGTGGTGGTTGGATTTGCATTAACACTTCTTACAATATTCCTGGTGGCTCTAGCAGACAGTTTCCTTTTCCTTCCTCTACCAATGAAGTTGTTTGTTGTGTGGTGGCTCTGGAATTTTTTGATGATGCTCTGTACTGTTGCTGTAGGGACCTCAAATTTCTTGGAAATTGACTTGTAACCTAAACCATCCTTATGTGAATTCACAATTTTAGTCCTAAGATCATTACTAAGCTCTTTTTTCTTCCCCATTCTAATACTTTTTATTCTTTTATTGGTTTTAAGTTGTTATCATTTTAATTTCTGAAAAATGCAAAAAACGAAATGAAATTAATCAAAGGTTGTATAAAAGCATTCAAAATAAGAATCAAACAGGAAACAAACAGTCAGAAACTCGATTAATACTGAAAAATAAGGGGGTATGATTATTTTTGAATATTGCAGATTTTATAAATAGCTGTATATTTCTTTTATTACAAGCATCCCGAGATTTTAAAATGACGAAAATGATCAGAAGAGGTTTATTAAGAATATGTATCAACATGGACGTAAACAATAAATTCTTACAAAGTTACACCTAATAAACTCAAATTTCAAGGGGGGTATGAATAATATCGGGCACAAGTGTATATATATATATATATATATATATATATATATATATATATATATATATGTATATATATATGTATATATGATTGTTGAGCTGAATTAAATCCGACGATATGAAATAAAATGGAGGTGGAAGGGCCTGAATACTCAAGGTTTCGCCCGATTTATGCGGGCTTCTTCAGGAGGGATGGTCATTGACGAGAGAGTCGGAAGATTGGGGCTATATATAATGATGGGGGAGAGCAACGTTTTTCCTTATGTAAAATAATGTGGATGTCATATATACATATATATATATATATATATATATATACATTTTATGAGAGAAAATAAATTAGAGTAAACTAGTGTGGTGGATTACGCCTAAAAGTTAAAATATCGTAGAGATTAAATAATATATATATATATATATATATATATATATATATATATATATATATATATATATATGGATTTAATAAGTAGACTAGAAAGGAAAACGATGTTTTATTTCCTGTGAATGTAATTAGCTTACCGCCGAAGGGCGAATTGTTGAGTTAATGTTTTTTCCCCTAAGTGTACGACCGACCTTCGTAGTGAACGGCATATACACTACTGACGCACAGAGGACGGACAAACACCCGAGTGCGACAAGGGAATACGATCAAGGGGGTCATGCTGCTTGAAAAGTCACATCTGGTCGCCGTTGGTCAGGATAGTTGCTTGGACGAGATTAGAGTTCACACATTTTGCAATAATCTCTTGCGCAATAACAGAAGATCCATTTATATGAGTTCCTACAAGATCGAACAAATACAATTTTACGACATTTCACAAAAACATTCCATAGGGTTTCAACAAATCTTAAAGTGACGTTGATAAGTATAGATTACGTTATTTGTTTGTTTCTTTCTTTCTAAATAATAACTATACAGTAAGCAGCATTAGGTAAAAAATGAATTACTTGTGTCATGTTATTAAGAAAGTTGGGAATAATGAGTTCAAAATGATGCAAAAGATATCCCCCATTATCACAGTACTACAGTTTGTTTCGTTTCGTTAGATGATCGACGGTAATCAACGTTCAGTCTGGTCAGTAGCTTATATGTCACGATTTTGGAGTAGCAGACGTTGACGTCGACACCTCTCTGCAAGAACTGCAAAAAACTAACGCCATCATTTTCTTTGAGGGTGATATGCAAGTGACTAGGAACCGCTTGTGAAGTTTATATTTCCATCCAAAAAACCACTCCATTGGAAGAAGCATGTTCAACTCGTCCAAATTAAGTGTTACCTCAAAGAAGAAAATTATAAAATGGTATTTTCATCGCAAATCGCGCAGATTAAATCGACGCATCTCACTGATATATGTTTTTGATGTTTCTTTTTGTCACCATTGGTTTTCGATTTTTATGCTTTTTTTTTATTTAGATCCCGTCTCTCTAAGGAACTATATTTTTATTTCGTTTTTTTTTTTTCGGCAGACTTTTCATATCTATCCGTGTATTTCCAGCGGAATTTCTGCAATTTATGTTGATTTTTATTATACTAGACCAGATTCAACTCGAGCATTAATCTTTCCGATACGTCTGAACTAAACTTGGTAAGATTTTCCCCTCGAAGATTTACTTCCAGCTGTATGCCTTTGCTAGAGAAATCAACTTGCCTCCTGTAGATCTTATTTTTAAAATGTTCCAGTTGATTCTCTCCAGCTAGGATTTATTTTGAAAACATCAAGGGAACTGATAACCTCGAGAACGGTTGTATTAATCAAAACCTGAAACCGCCAATTCATCATATATATATATATATATATATATATATATATATATATATATATATATGTATATATATATATATATATATATATACGTGTGTGTATATGGCACCTAAATAAACGAGAAATCAGACAAAAGAAATTTGGCATTTATACTGTGAACTATAACAGTGTGTACTGTCTTTTGTTGAGGGTACATTCTCAATATGCGTAATTAAATCACATTTTTTTAAAGAAAAAATATATGTCTATATGAAAGTAACTATATGCTCTCACAGTTAAAAGTATTTGCGCGAATATATTTTGTGGTTTTGCTTTTTTTGCTGTTCATTATATAAGAGCGACAATAGACTGTATACGATAAATAACGTCTAGGAGCAAAACATCGCAAATTTGAATAGACGCATCTTCTTTCACCTGCGTCGAAGCAGAGGTGTGTGAGGTTCTATCCGTCCGTTTCTCCGTAACAGTTTACCTAGAAAATGTCATATCGTCGCAGAAAAATATAACAATAAAAGCTCTAATTTACGACTAAATAAACTCAATTTAAGGCAAATTCTCTGCAACTTAGAATTGTCATTTTCAACCAGGTTACTTATAGGTTAGTCAAGCAATTATTCAAGTATCTGTGAGGAGTTTAATTACAATGAAATCATAAAAAATCCATTAAATACAGACACAATTTTTACCAGAAAAAAATTGAATCTGCTAGGTCAAGTTTAAATTTTCCATTTTTTGATATGAGGAAGAGCTTCCAGATAGAAAAACATTCTTAACATAGGGGACACTCACCATGTTTTTAATTAATCATCTCGAAGTCTTCGCTTCGGCTTTCAGCAAATTAAATAACTTGTCGGAAAATGCCGATGCGAACTTTCCAGGGATTAGGAGCTGAACTGGATATGTGATAAAATATATAAGCTTTTTGGCACAAAAATGGATCCTGCTAAAAACATTAAAGTCTGTCAAATTTTATTAAACAAGCATGCATTTTTTATACTAAAATAATAATAATAATAATAATAATAATAATAATAATAATATTAATAATAATAATAACAATGTTGGACATGGATGCAAAAAGGACACATACGTGAGGACAATGAATCCCTAATAACCGCAGCATAAAAAACCCAATAAGAACCAACAACATCAAAGCAAAGTTCGACAAAACACAAGAAAACAGTAAATGCAAATTCTGTGGACAAAGAGAAGAAACAAGAAACCCTATAGTAAGTGAATGCAGCAAACTGGACCCAAAGGAATGGAAATACAGACACGACGAAGTGGGAAAGCCAGTACACAAGGAACTATGCAAACAATTGCATCTCGAATGCAGAGACAAGTGCTACAAACGTAAGCCGGCGACATTACTTGAAAACGAGAATTACAAAATCATATAGGACATGGACATACAAGCTGATAAATCCATCCAAACAAGACCGGGTGTCATGATAATTAACAAGAAAGAAATGTACTAACAAATCGTAAACTTTTCGGTTCCAGTTGACCTCATTGTGAATATCAAAGAAAAGGAGAAACGGAGCAAATACACGGGGCTAGCCAGAGAGCTTAAAGGGATATGGAAGATGAAGAAAATCAAAATAATACCTATATAAAATGTATATGGCGATTAAGCTACATTGAATATTCCGATAAATGCATTCTCATTGGCTGATAGGAAGGGCGCAGTGGATACTAGAAAGCTGATTAGATAACTAAAATTTCAATAGAAGCATCTTCTATAAAAACGACAAAAAACTACAGAATTCGCGCATAAGCCTGACGAATCCTAGAGTGGATGAAACGCGGAATATTCAGTGTTGCTTAATCGCCATATACATTTTATAACTTACTAACTAGCTCTACCTACCTATTGAGCACTTTTGAAGTAAACAGTTTAAGTTTACGCATAAATCTATACTTTCGTATATTAATTTTATGTGAGTAAATAGGAACACTAGGAACTATCCCGAAAAAATTGGTAAAAAGAATGGGAGAAATTGAAATACAACGAACAACAATAATGAAAACAGCTGAAATATTAAGGAAACCCTTGAATGTGGAGACTAACACACATGAGCCACAAGCGCGTGCCAGACAAACTGCTGCAGAGGAACAGTGCAGCTGCATATCTATAAGTTATTTAACCATACCCCCACCCCCATTACTACGTCAATGCACCACTTAGAAGAGTGAGACAGAATAGCCAAGTAGAGTAAAGGAAGAGGGAACGGCCGAGGAGAGAGCACTGAGCAGATGTTCGCTGGACAAGTGCGAAGAGATCTGGGACCTTGGGGAGGCTTATTGCTACTCAAATTCCAGTGAAGACCAATAGTCGCTTCTAAGGAGAAACCAATGGCAAGCAACTATTGCGATAATGCAAATTTATTTGCAAATGTTATCGAAAGAGGTGGAGAATAGTGGAAATCTGGGGAGAGTTGTTTTCACTAAGCTTCCAGCGAGCGCCACAGCCTGTTTTCAAGGAGAGATCTTTCATGGCCTGTGTGAAAGCTCCCTGTAAGTTAATAATAATAATAATAATAATAATAATAATAATAATAATAATAATAATAATAATAATACTGATTTATTTCATTTTATCTCAATACACAATGCAGCCATACTTTATGTGAATAATAAATTACTTACGTAAGCCAATGATTTTTATTAATAATCTGAGAATAAATCTTTGTAACATTATATAACACATCGTAGCCTCATTAGGAAAGTGGAAAAGCATAAAAAAATGCTTTTTTTTTGTTGTACGATATATATTTGGTCATTATCACGCCACGCGTGACTTCTCGTTACGGCTGTGACATTGCTCACGGGATCCTCTTCTTTAACGTTTTCTCGAACGCCACCCACGTTTCTACCGTTATGGTCTTCTTTAACGTGTTCTTTTTTATAGTCTATTTCTTGAATGCTGAAGTCATTTCTAATGCATTTGCATACACACGTCGGCGCCCTGTTACATTTCAAATAATCTATAATATAAATGTCACTGGTCTAATTCAAATAATACACTGGAAACGTGTGACACAAAGATTTGTCTAATCCAAATGTATAATATTTCAATTGTGATAAATGAACAGCTATATAGGGTAATATCACTCATGCTTATGTTAGATGCAAAACAGTTATAATTTACAGGGTTTCCCCTTAAATAATAAAACATTGCAGTTTTATTTAAATACTTTTATTGAAAACATCAATTCAGATAACTTAAATTGGTTTGAGCATGGAACTGAAAATATGCTTTTTTCACAAGCGCCGGCGGGATCGTGGCGAATACCAGGCGGATCGTTGAATAGATGACTGAATGATAATAAACGAATATTAAATATTTCTAATACTTTTATGGCTGACGGCGATCAGACTAGCCTTAGTTTGGGGTAGGTCATGTTGAGGATGTTCTCAACATATAGAAAAACAAAGGGGTTCAGACGAGGCCAGTGAGAGAAGGGTATAATATCATAGCCCTTCTTCTTAAGCAAAACCTGTGCCTATTTGGACGTGGGTAGGCGCAGGTCTCTCAGACGCCATCTGGTTGCACAATGGGGTAAACACACGATTCAGAAATCGACATACACTGTGCCTTTCCTTTTTAAGCCGACTTCGCATAGGTGCGGTGGCATGATGTGGCCCGAACATTAAACCACACCAGAGGCCATAACCTTTGCCGGAAACAACGTTGAACTATGTTCTCAATCCTTGAATTCTCCTCATTTGCCTTTTTAGGGTGATGGCATAGATGCTGTTATCATAACTTGGATGAGTAGATAGCATGAGTTGTACCCCGGCGCATCTCTGATTTCGCTCCTTTAACATTATGGAACTTTTATACATGATAGAATGCACTTCCTGCTCTTTAGATTTGTACAAAACTGGGCAATGGAAACAGAAAACCGGTGTTCATCAAATGGATATGGAACTATGTCGTCTTTTCTAGGGCGACAATTATATGGGTCTCGTCCTGTATTTAGTTGCTCAGTAATTATAATCGATTGATTGCCATGAATAAATAATCGTAAAAAAAAACGTGATATAAAAGTCAATAGCTTTCATAATGAACAACGATGTAAGAGACACAGATTATAGGTTAGAGGTTTCGGTAATTTCATAACGAGTAACACCAGAGAAATAAAAGCAAATCCATTACATTTTATATTTATATATTTATGTGTTTTTGTCCCCCTCCTCTTGAGTTTTTGTTTATTTTTTCTTTCAGATAGATCATGGTATTTATCTTAATTATAGACACAGCAACAATATGTCCGTTTTCTTATTTGCTATTTTATAAACCAGGTTTTCTTTTAGCACACGTAATTAAAGAACAACATTTCATCTTCCTAATCTATGAGTTACAGTGAGCGAGTGAGGCTTGTTTCTATCCAAAGCAATATTGAAAAAAAATACTAATAAAATCAGACAAATTGCAATGGTAACATCGATAAATATCGATAAAATGTAAAAATAAGTAAACTACATCCGATGTTTACGACATTGAATGGTAGTTTTATTTCGCCTCGCATCGGCTAGATGAGGTCGTTATACTTTGTAAAAAAGCACAACATAATTTCATTGTTTTGAAATATATTAAAGATAATCATGGAAACCTTTATTCACTAATTGATCGTAATGAATATCTAGCTCTATAAATAGATTCAAGAACGAGTTGTCTATAACCTTTAATCAATATCTGAGAGGATAAACATGTAAAACAGAACAAGTATCAACAGAAAAGTTTATGAGGATTTAATGTAGTGATGCAGTTATTAGTTTTACAGTGCTAAATACAAGAGTAGCAAAAGGATGTAAGTTATGAAAATACATATACGTATATATGGCAATAAGGCTAAACCGATTTTTCCACGTTTAGTCCTTATTCAATTCTTAAGCCGAGTTTCCTTATCAGTGATATCGGAAACCTGTGATTATAGGTTTTACAAAACATTATTGGCAGTAATATTCTATAAAGATAATCCAATCTAATAAAAATTGATCAATATACAAGATAGAGCAAATAAATCAAAATTTAGTAACTCAATAAGTTTAAAATTTTTGACGTGAAATAATATATCAAATTTATTCTTTGTCTTTGTGGTAGAATAATAAAACATTTTTTATTTCATATCTAACCATTTCACGTTATAAATTTTTAATATATTGATTTACTAAAATTATATATATATATATATATATATATATATATATATATATATATATATATGAGTAAATAATTAATAAAATATGTTAAAAAAACACTTTGAAATGAGTTAAAACACATATTTAATCCGAAACGGAAACACTAAATAGATGGATAGTACTTAATCCGCGGAGTTTCGAAGAAATACTTTCCTTCTAAGGTAGGAATTGGCAAAATGCGGGATCGGATTTTGCATGCAGAAGTAGTTGATGAAACAACAAGTAAGTCGAAGATCTTATATGAAAACAAAAAAAAGTGAAGCAGAGGGAATATGGTGAAGAAAAAGGTGATTACACACACATATATATGTATGTATGTATATATATATGTATATATGTATGTGTATATATATAGATACATATAATATATATATACATATATACATAGATATATATATATATAATTATATATATATATATATATATGAAATACAGCTAATTCCAGCGATCACACATTACACAGATTTTCATGCACCAAGTTTTTACAAAGTCAAATGCGGTATTAAGTGTCCTGGATTTAACATAAATCTCCTTTGTTTACATCGTTTGGGGACATGTAGGCTTTTAAATATAGTGTACGAATATGCGTTGAAATATCTGTATATATGCATATTTGTATGAACTAAGCAGGATATTAAGCTATTAATGTAAATTTTATTACTAAACTATACGTGATTGTTTCTCGTATGCATATTTTCGTAACATGAGCCTTAATCGTCTTTCATATACTCTGACTTGATCTCGTGTTGTCTCTTTATAGTTTAGTTTCTCAGAGAGTATTAAATGCAAAGTCGGGAACCCGCTTACTAAGATGATAGCTAGTACATGCGTGCTGTCATAGGAAACGCTATATAATCGTACGTATTTTATAATATATAAAATAAAAATGAAGAAAAATAAAGTCACTGCTTCTAGTACAACGAATAGAACTTCTTGTCTAAAACGTTACAATAGAATCCTTTTATCTTTTAATCTGATTTTAATAAGTTTTATCATCAGTTCCTCTGAAATTATTATGAAGTATTTTGCTTCTAGCGTTTATTTGTTCTTTGATATGAGATATTTGAATGTGAAAGATAATGACTTCTTACTGAATAATGTCATTTAGTGTAACAAATATAAAATAAATGTATTTTTAAAATTGACATAGTGTCGTATAGAAACCGCTTTGGAGGTGATTAAATAGGAAGGATTTTAACATTATAATGTTTTAATACTAATTAGTAACCAGTATTTCCTTTCATGGGAGTCACAACTGATCAAGAACCGATCGATATTCGAGGATAAGGGTTAATGATTAATGGGTGTAAAGATGTTTAAAGACCTTCTATATGATAATCTTTTTATATTAGACTTAAAGATTACCATATTATTGTAAACTGAAAAGCAGGAGATTGTAGAAAAAATAATTTGTTGATGGAATTTCGGTTTAGAGGGCGACACACAAAGAAAGTGAGGAAAACTGCTGATGGTCGTTGTAACTCGACAATATTTGTTTTTTGTAAAATTTAACAAAGGTGGTCATGAATCCAAGCTAAGATGAACAATTGCCATGGAAATACCGATATAAAACTTATTTTAGCCTTAAGCCGAGCTTGGATAAAGTAAACGATATTTAAAGTTGGGTGTTGAACGAATTCTATAGAAGGTTTAAACCTTTGGACGAAAATGATTATTAACAATATCCGTGAGGTAACTGCGGTTTAGTTGTAAAGGACGCGAACTGTGGACTTGCATGCTCCACGTTCGGATTCTGTTCGTTCCATAAAAATTAATTTTCTTTAGGATGTTTACAACCATTCACATGATTTCACCCGAAAGTTCCCGGTGTGTTTCAAGATAAAATACTGACAAACATATCGAGAAAACCAATGCCAAATATAGAATCTTTGGATTCATACGATATGATTTAGTTATATAATTGCCTCTACTAATTGGAATAGCTCGTCTGGAATATATATATATATATATATATATATATATATATATATATATATATATATATATATATATAATTATATATATATATGTATATATATGCATATATATATATTTGTCATCCACATACACCATTGTTTTGTTGTATCACAACGCATCAGTGCGGCTAGACTAACACATTTCCCCAGCCGTGGATCGAACCTATAACTGTCGCGTTGACAGTCGACAGCTTCAACAATCGGGCTTCGAATCAGTGGCGTAAATATTTCTCCTCGAGTCTGTATTAAATCCATGCTCGCCCGTCGCAATAAGTTCTCAAACCATCATTTGTTTACAAATAAATAAATAGTGGACTTCGCTTAATTCCTTAAATACGCGTCGGGTGAAAATATATTTACAAAGTAGTCAACCCAAAGAGGGGGGGCTTTAATTTACATATGCATTCATTAAAGTGTACCAGGTTTAGTGGAATGGACCCACACGTATTTTATAATTTTCAAAACGTTTTTTTTTTCTGGTATTGGCAACACCTTCCATGCAATAGTTTCAGTCTCCGGTTATCACGGTTTATCAAATAATAACACGCACAAATTTAGCTCTAATAGCGCGTAAAACCACATTTTTAAAAAGTTTACCAAGCTATGATTAGGATATTTCCAGGTTATTCACTGGGTATTTATGCTTTAATCTTAACAACGTATATAATGTTTCAAGCAGGTTTCATTTACATTTATAGATTGAGCACATTTCATAAGCAATGCAGTACTCATGCAAGTTCTGTAGTACTTTGTAGCCAGTTCGTTTTTATCCATTGCATATTGTTTGTTTGTTTTTTCCTATTTTTTTTAATTTCCGATGGTTCGAGCTTAAATTGTTAGAGTAAGTACTGCATATTATTCAAGTGTGTTCAATCTACAAAAGCACATAAAGTGCGCTCCAAACATACATTACGCCTATAAAAACATAAATACCCGATGTATCTTTTGGGTATTCCTTAAATAGGCATCCCATTTCTCTTAATTTTTGTTTCAAATTCTTCAAGATTTGGAATTTTATGCGTAGCTGTTGCTTGATGTAATGTCATACGTTAAAAAATAGAATTGAGATCTGCAGATTATGCAAATCAATCCAAACACGAAATATCATGCTCTTCAAGGAACCTCTTGACATAGCCAGCTGTGTGACTAGGAGTTTTATCCAACATGAAGATCGGATTGCCATTCAGATTTTAGTCAAAGTAAGGTAAAAAAATATATTCAGTCAATATATATTTAGTTAGTCGAATTAATTCGACTCATAGGCCTGACATATTTACACTAATAACGCCCTACACCGAAATTGAATTTCTACTACATTGTAGCGTTGAAATTGTGCACCTAGGCTGATATTGTCCGTGTTTCCTTCGACGAACGTTCTGCTTTCTATCACTGCATAGTCTATTGAATTTACTTTTGTCACAAAAAATCATTTTCAACTAATATAAGTCATGATTTTCCTTGCATCTGACGAAGTCGAGACGGCACTTTCTATTCCTTGCCAAAATCATTGGCTTGCATCTTGCAACACAGTCTTGCAAATAAAATGTCTTTAATCTGTTCTAAACTGTATAAAGAGAGCACTTTTTAACAATATTACACTATTGTTATATTTAGGGAGCTGTTTCAAATCTACTTCTGACGCTGCAGATCTTGATAGCATTGCCTTTCCTGTAAGGAGAAACTCTAGGATTACCAGATTTAAGGGCGCCACGGACGCCGCCCATGTTTTAATGCGTGTGTACAGTCATTCGTACTGTTTACACCTCACATTTCAATAAACGTCCGATTTCTCGATTGGATAAACCAGAATGGTTGCGATCAATGAATTCTTGACGGTCACTAAGAGAAAGTCGAAGTATATGGACTAAATGTTATGTTGTATGACCTAGAACAACAAGAATTACAATTAGATATGCTTTGTTACACAAAACTAGATATTATAAGCTGGTGTCAGCTTATTTGTTGCTGCGGAGTTCCTTTTGCTTTTTCGATTTGAAGTTTTTTTCTTTTAAATTGACGTGAATACTTCAAGTAAAGTCAACTATGAATAGGTAAAATTCTAAGGGAAAAAAGCGAATCAAATAGGGTATAGTTTGTATTCAATTAAGTTTAATTTTCGTTTTTTCAAAAGTAGGACAAGCGCGGACTTTGCTTGAATCGTGCAAAGAGAAAAGGATGTTAAGACTATGTAATACATAAGCTGTATACGTGTAAGATTTTCCTAAGTGTCACTTGAGATTTAACACAATGCTCTCTCTTTTGAAGAGAACAGGAAAAAAGGTTTTGTCACTTCGGGTTTATGTGCGAACTGTTCTCCTTTTTTAAATGTGTATAATGTTCGTCTGGTCGTGCTTCATGATATATTTCTATTTTTAATGATTGAACTTATTGTAGCAGCGTTCTTTTTGTTTTTAGTGTGCGTATAACCGAACGGTCATTTGAGGTTGTGCAGAACAGTGTACATGATATATTTTACATTTTCAAATTCGTTGGTATACATAAAATGTGTATCCATTACCAATAAATATTATGCGCTTGATTATAGAGAAACGTTTAAGTCTATAACGATGAGAGATACATGCATATATGAAGGGCGTTCCAAAATAAATGCCTTCTATTTTTTTCGTATTATTGGATGAGAAGAGATTACACATTTCATTGTTATGCTGAGCGAACTTATGCATTAGGATCCTACAAGTTTCATTTCTTTAGTGTAAAACGATGTACGAATAAATGAAGCCCCTCCTTGAAATATGCATGTGTCAGAAGTAGACACTGAATTCTTGCAAATTAATGTATTGAGAATGTTAATGATCATGTAAAAATGAAGTAAGAAGCAGATAATATCGCTCGTAATAATGGTATAGTTCCCGTTCCGTAAACCTTTGGAGTTCAAACAATAATAAGAGGTGTTAATTTATGAATAACACTCATACCATAAAGTACACCCCAGATGTCAATGCACAGCCACCGTTTATCCTTGGCAAAACTGCATTGAGAATTGTTATGATTCTGTAAAAACAAAAATAATTTTGGAGCACATCTTGTTTAAATTGTACCACTTCCGTCATAATAACCTTCAGCATGTTACTTACAAACAATATATTTAAAATATTATACGATACCACAATATATATATATATATATATATATACATACATATATATATATATATATATATATATATATATATATATATATAGGACGTTCAGAAAATCCCTCTATGTTGGTATGTAGCATATTTTATATATATATATACACATATATATATATATATATATATATATATATATATATATATATATATATATATATAGCTTAACGCCCGACGTTTCTCTGGACTTTCAATACGCTTAAACATCATATTTTGCAAAAGAAGAAATGTGTTGTGGCAATTATAAATAGTCCCTCCTCTTTTATCGTAATTTCAACTCATTAGTAGGAAAAAAATGAATGTCACACGGTGTGGATCAAGGGATCATCCGATCCGTAGTCGAATGCTCTACAATAGCGTTATGTCTACAGATGATAATCTATTTTTTATATAAGATGAATCATTTGCAGCGATTATATTATATCCCTTTGCCTGGGTAAGTAAAATTTCCCTCTGTAATTTTAATCTATGAGGACGAAAGTTTTTAGCATCAGGTTTTTCCTTTTTAATGTTTGATACTTATTGCGTGAATTCCTGTACGCGATATATCTAAGGTCACTGCTAGACATATATATTAGCTTTGTACAATATTTGTAAAAGTTAGGCGCAGCCGTTTCGAAACCTATGAGGAAGCAACTAAGAAACACAAAGTGACTTTAAAAGCGAGTTTAATCGGTCCATATAAATGACCCATGATACCTTAGACAACATTTTGAATGTACAACATTAGCTTATATTTTTTATTCGTAATTATTATGGTATGAATGAGTATTTTTAATGTCTTCAATCGATTTAAATGTCTTGCATACTTCATTTATGATATACATTTTCCTATATTTTTCCTTCACATTTCGTCATCAGTTTAGACGTGACCTTTGTATTCTGTTTATTATTAATGAAAGTAGAGAAACAAGCAAACAGAGCATCAATATGTCTCTTCAAAAGACCGAGGTTGTAAAATTTTCCTGCACTGTCCATCATGCAAATATTCCCAAGAAACTTTTCTTCTCTTAATACTAAATAGTATTGAGCCCCTGCATTAATTTGCTGTTCATTTTTTTTATATTCTATGGTCAATAAATCAGTAAATGTTAGGGAATTGCATTATTTTTATATATTCAGTTTTCAACGATTTCCTTTAAAGCATCTCTGGACAGTTAAGTCATTCGCTGGTATGAACCCGTTTGCATACGAACTCATTGTAATTCATTGGATGGTAAGCCCTTGATGCATCGCTCGCAGATGATAGAAGAGGCAAACACACCACGTTGCCATGGTAGCATTTTATTAACTGATGATTGGACAGGAAATAGCCCGGGCACGAGCGCTGCCAGCGATTATTTTGATATTGTCAGTGCAGTCATGTATTATGAATATAGACATAATTTCTCAAATACACTGTAATTTTTACAATGGAACTCGTATAAATACTCTGGATTGCAATTGTGTGAATCATGACCAGAATAATAAAATGCATTACAGTTGCCACAATCGCGATTACTTTCAAGATTAGACCGGATGTCGAATCATTAAATAAACAAAAATTACACGAATATTAAAGCCATACAACGAGCACATGTAATGACTGGGGGTGACCTTTTTCCGAAATGAATACATTGTTAATTAACAATGACATTCTGGTGATATTGCCTTCCTTCTATAATTAATTATAATAATTTGTAGTCGAGCATCAAATAATCGCCTTAGACTCACATCCAATTTTTGATATGTTGCCTCCTCAACACAAAAATGAACACAATTTTTCACAATCTATCATGGAACTCTTTTGCTTATATATATATATACTAGCAATCGGTGCCCGGCGTTGCCCAGGTGTTTTGAACTGTATGCTGAGGAAAAAAAAAGTCAATTTTTTTAAACTTTGACCCCTATTATGACCTCTTAACATTTATTGTTTAGGGATCAAGTAAAGTTAATAAGTTAGATCCATGTCCAAGGAATCTATATATAAAATATCACGTGTTCAGACCTTAAATTGTAGGAGGAGTTTGGTAGAGTTCTCAAAGGTCTAGTTGTTGAATATTGACCACTTAATCGCCAAATTTCTGTCGAAAACCTATCACATCGATTTCCCAAATCGCAGTACCCTGTATATCAAATTTCGAATCTGTAGGCTTAAAATTGACAGAGTTTTAGCGTAGGGAAATGCACACAGACGCACAGACACACACAGACACTATCACTTATACATATATATAAACAGCAACATCATATATATAAGGATAATAGTACGCCATATATATATAACAAAATACCATTATTTACTGAAGTGAAAGGAAACCCCAGGGGAACTTTACCCAAAAATAAATCTATATTTTTTTGTGTGTATTGATAGTCTGGTACTTATACAGTTTAGTGACGACATTAAAAAATGGAAATATTGAAAAAAAATTTTATTGTACGTAACTGTTATAGACTGAAGTTCTCCGAAAAAAAAAAATCACTTCATTTGATCAAGTAGTTTTTTTTTTACAGCGAAAAACAATGATTTATCACGGCTACGTCAACGTGGCCATTTTGGAAATGTTATTGCAGGCCCAGGAATTCCCCAAGGGCAGGTAACTGCCGCACATAGCAGAATACCTCCATTTTAGGCCAATCTAGCCCTTTCCCCTCCCCCACCAGAATGAGATTTTTTTTTTTTTTTTTGCGAAGACAGATGCCATGTTTGGAGTGTTTTTTTGTTTTTTTTAATTTATAACAGAAGTAAATAAACGAAGTTTCGAAGTTATCCATGCGTGTCCAACTGGGCATGTTTCGAAAATAATCTCGTATAAAAATTCTTCAATTCTTTGCATTCTTCAATTTCTTTGCATATTCAATAGTATTCTTATTTAAAAAAAAAAATACGCAAAAAAATTCCAGATTTAAAAAAAAAAAAAACGTAAAAAAATTGCAGATGTGTTGTGCGCATCTCAATATGGCGAGAAAAAAAAAGGCTAGATTGCGAAATTTGGCATAAAATGGAGGTATCCTGCTAGGTACATTTCCAAAATGGCCACGTTGACGTCGTCGTGATAAATAATTGTTTTTCGCTGTAAGAACAAACTACTTGATCAAATGAAGTGAAATTTTTTCTCGGAGAACTTCAGTCTATAACAGTTACGTACAATAAAATGTTTGTTTCAATATTTCCATTTTTTAATGTCGTCACTAAACTGTATAAGTATCGATAGTCTTATCAACACCCCTTTTTTCTATTTATTTAAAAAGAAAATACAACTTTATACAAATTCCCTATTAGTTTTTTTTTTTCGGTTCTCTTATACGATGATCATCTTTATTTAACTATTACGTGTAATTATATTCATACAGATATTCTATATGATTTACATTTGCGTAATATTTGCGTAGAAATGAAGAAAATAAAATTTACTGTGTATTTATCGTGTTGCCATAACAACGTGACGTAGCCAAGGACGGTAGTGGACGTGAGTGTGTGTGCGTGTGTGCGCGTGTTTTCGTGCTGTATTGTTTGTAGTGGTAGTAGTACTAATAATCTGTCCAGCGTTTGCTTTCTGAATGGCGGACGTTGAGTCGGAGGTTCGATTTTTAGATTGTAAGTTAGTTTCGTATTTTTCTAATTTGTAAATGGCAAGTTAGAAAAAAATTAAACCCTTCCAAGATGGACAATAAATAAAGCCATAATATTTTATGGTAAAATTAAGAGCCTACGAACCATAGTTTTTTAGGAGATGTGATTATTGGATTAACCAATCAGAAATCGTCTGTGGCACACACATCTCTGTTTTTATAGATATATAGAAGATAGATAGATAGAAGATAGAAGATAGATAGATATATATATGTATATATATATATATATATATATATATATATATATATATAATATTAGTGTATTTAGGCAGCATTCCTTCATTCAGGCAAACATTATTAAAAACAACAGAGATACCTTGCTTAATGGTTCTTTTTTTCATTTTTCCGATCTTTCGTAAGAATTTTTAACTTCACGATGGAAGGTATTTACAAATGTTCCATGGTTCACACGAGCGCTTTCGATTCTTTCTTGAATCATCATCAGGTGTAGATAAAATATATAAAATAGAAGTGAATATATAGTTATGAATGACTTGTTTTACTAACATTGCCTTTTATCATCCTAATTTTTAATCGAGTGTTTTATCACTCGTAAATGTATATTTTAATCGACTTTTTATTTATTTAAATTTTTTTTTTTTACACCGTGATCACCACTTATCAAGGCCCGAAAGCCACTCAGGGATAAGGGTTATTGCAAGTACATTACGTTAGTGTGGAGATTTGATGAAGTGTTTACTTAAGGGGGCGGTTCATTAGGAATTTGTTAACGTTGGACTTGAACACATCCAAGTTGTAGTCCGGTGGGAAGCAGGCAGACGGAACAGACTCTTTTTATCATTCAAAACTACATATTTCACTTCTATTTTAAAGATGTGTATCAACGTATAAGAGAATGTGCGGGTATAACCTTTAATGGAATAAATGTTTACGAATAAAATTTCTGATAAACTTTGCATATGCGCGTGCTCCCTTATAGAAAAGAAATTAATGAATAAACATTGTTTACGAAGACATATACCAATCACACCTGAAACCATTGTTCTGTGTTTTGGCAATGAAGGATAAATTCTGATAGCCTGATTTTTGTTTTGATAATGTTCTTGTTTATGACATGGAAAATAAACTAACATATGCTTTTAATATAGTGTTTAAAAATCTTCACAAACGAATAACTTCAATACAATACTGATTTGAGACGAAATAAAAAATAAAGGATGCATTACCTTTAATGTACCAAATTAATGATTAATCGAAAGCAAGAAATATAGGCCTGCGTTTATATGCTAAAGAATGACGGAATAATCGTCAACGCGATTTTGGATTTATTTTTGTCAATCCGACATCTCGGACTCGTATAATGTTCCAACTCTACCGTATATGCAGCACATCAGACGTGTTTTATAAACGACTGTAAATACTGATCACTTCGAAATAATATGCTCAGCCCTTTTTTTCTCTTTGCTCTCAACCCAGATATCAAGCCATAAATATAATAGTAGAAGAGTAGCCGAAAATGTGGTTAATTTTCTTTTTCTCTGAAGTAATATAAAGCATCGTTTCACAAAAAAGAAATGCTGATTGTTTTTTTTTTTATAAGAATCATTGTCTTATTTATGAAACTCTATTAGTCTAAGTTTACCCATAGGTATGTATTAAAGTAAAATACACCTATTAAGTAAAAAGAAAGGTCCATTTGAAATAGACTTTATATTTTAAGACTTGGCATCGCTTGAAATATAAAAGAAGATAGAAGCAGAGAGGCGGTTTATATAGACAAAAACTTATTGGACCGGCAATAATAAACTAGGAATCATCCACATAGGTAATATATATATATATATATATAAATATCAGTCATAAAATACGCTTAAATAGGGTATTTTAATTTGTCCAAATTTCGTATATATTACTTGCCAGCTACTACTTATATTATGTATCAAGTAATTAAAAAAAAACACTTAATCCCAACGGAGAAAAAAGTTATATCCAAAGGTTAGTTGCACAACGCTGCGGAGAAGTTACTTTACTGATAGATTTGTAAAATTGTAAGCAGAAAAACAAAAAGAAAAAAACCAATGCAGTCACACAGACATGTACGATAGTCCAAATGCTGTAGCGTGTAATAGATATGTCGTAACAGAAACTCTCGTAAATACCACAGTAATTCGTTCCTTCTTTGCATTCTTCAAGCCGATAACCTTTCGAGCGTCAGTTTGCTTGTTCAGGTTGCCATTACAAATAACAACTGCCGCTGGGCAGCTCTGCATTGTATGTAACTCTTCAGAAAAATCAGAATGTTATAATTAAAAAGGCCAGAATAACATAATATTTTTCATTGTGCTAATATTTTAAGTTAGCAGATATAGTGCACGTGTAATGTCAAACTTACTACCGGGCAGTTTGCACTCTTCTCTTTATACATTGTTTTTTCTATTTATACTCTTTTGTTTCGATTTTGGCACTTCCTTATCTATGTATGTACACTGTAACTGTCTAACACATGTACGACGTCATTCAACATTGTCTTAATATTACTATTTTCTAAGACCTGAAGCCACTCGAGGATTACTGTCATTGAGATTCTCATTGTGATTAAATTTTATCATAAAAGGACTGGTAAGTATACATAAAAAATGTTCCTACTGATGAGGATGGATAAATCGTATTTTTATATTAGACATAAAGATCATAATATTTCAGTATTCCACACATAAGAGTACTTGAAAACTATACTAAACTATGGACGTCTTGTATATCTTGAGTTAGACGCAATATAAAGGCATGTGCTCCCTTTCCGATCCATCCCCTGCTTCTTTTTATTCCAGTTCGTTTAGCATGTTTCCAGAAATTCACTGTTTTAATATTTAATTTTAATACAGCTTCCTATTCCAGTAGCTTTTTTTTTTCAAAGAACTACAAGGTTGGCAAACTCTTTTCCTACTTGCTGTTTTCATTCTACTTACTTTCTTAGTCTTTTCAGGACGAATCTCCTGTATATACAATAATGATTTTTCGTTCTTGTTAGCTCCTTATACCAAGTGGATTCGCCTCTTTTTTCGAGCGATTTCCCAAAAAAAAAAAAGAAATAAAAGAAATGAACCCGTCAGTGCGCTCGGTCATATTAGATAATACGCCGGATCTTAATAACTAGTGTTGTTCATTGTGATGCCGCAGAGATTTATATTCTCCTCATAAATGTTTCCAGTATGTGATTCGCAAAAATTATTTATTAAGAGGAGAGGGATGTTTGGGTTTAAAATGGATCCATGCGACGCGCCGGATATTATTTGTACACACTTCGGTGATATTATTTTTCGCACTTTTCTAGCTTTATCCGAAGGAAATACTCCGATATTTGATAAGCTTTTTTTATGACATTTCATCGGTCGCAAAATTGTATAATAAAAATTTGTGCTAAACGCAATCAAAATCTTTTATATGTCAAAAGCTAACGCTCGAGCAATGCTGATTAATATGATTGATCTACTGATCCCGAGCAACATGACAGTAAAAACAATGCGATAAATAAACAAGTTTTTAGTAGTCATAGAAATCTGCTAGATAAATATTCAGATTTAACTTAAATCCCACGATGTCATATTAGTCAAAGAAAAAGATCATAAACAAGCTGTTTCACAGATGTGAAGTATTTCGGAGAAAAAAATCTGTATCTGCAAGTCCCGTTTTATGTGTAAAACAGAGAAAGAAAAGAATACGTATTTTCATACGAGTTCGTGTAGTAGATGCTTTACACACGAGGGATGAGAGATTCGATTACAGTCAACCACCTACTTGTTAATAAATCTATAGATTCAGAATAGCTACATCTATCGTGTGTTGTAAGGGTCAGGGAATATAATAGATTTTCTCCAACTAGAGTATCCTGGGGATTGCTTCGTTCGAGGATGTAATATTTCAGTGAGATTCACTTCACAATATAAGGTAGTAAACCTTAATCTGAAGTTGCATGTAAATATTATATCAGTATATGTTAGGATTTTGAATCTGAAGTATCAAACCATTTTATTTAGTAATTAGGCTCAAAGTTGAAAGTAAATATATACATGTTTCTGTCAGTTAAAGGGTCGTACCAAATTACGAAGCGTTCTAAACAGAAAAACAGTTAATTTAATTTGATGCAAACAAGGTTTCGAACATTTTTGGTATTAGAGGTTTTAAAAGTAGCAAGTCAAATATTTCCCATTGAACCACATATACCAGGACGAAAGTGAAAATCAGTAGAGCCTTATTTACAAATACTGTGCGTGACGCTGCCGTAGACAGTGATAGTGTTAGCGCAGATGCTAATAAATGATATCAGGCTATTCTTCCAAATATGTAATTTGTTGATCTTACAGGACGAAATTCATATTGTTTGTAATGAAGATATCGAATATGTTGGGATAATTTACAACTTATATGTCAATATGTGACGCCGATAGTTTTACTGAATTACATACCAACTCACACCCTGTACACACACATTCACAACATATATATTCAAACACACACACACAACCAGCCCCATATATATATATATATATATATAAATAAATATATATATATATATATAAATATATATATATATATATATATATATATATATATATATATATATATATATACAAATAGTAAATTTTTGCAAATTAGAATTTGCAACATGTATTATTCAAAACGAGAGATACGGATTTTTCATTTATACCATTGAATTACAAAAATAGCTCAAATATTCATAGAAACATAATTAGAAAAATATTATGGATATGGACTAACTATACGCTTGCTGGTAAGCGAAGATATCTTGAAACTTTCCGAATATAGAATATATAATTTGGTTAAAGATAATATATAACATTTTAGAGAAAAATGTTTAACCTGGACCTGGAGTCTTACTACGTGGAATATCTATTCTAATCAATATTGTTCTATATAACCTTAAATAACATTATATTTCACATACTCTTAAAATCTCAACACGTTTTCTATGAGCTAACCATAAAAATAATAGATTAGGAGCCATTATATAAAACTCTATGGAACGAGAAAAATACTTTTATCTGTTTGGCAGAATGAATTTTGTAAGTTCTAATTTGTAAAATGTTCATTTACTCCTAAGATCGATGTCGAATATATAGAATTTCATCTTGCTAGGATTGCTTTATGAATGCTAGTATTTATAATTTAAGTTTCCAAAATTCTTCAGTTGGTAAACTGGAATTTCATAATATATATATATATATATATATATATATATATATATATAAATGTATATATATATGTATATATATATTATTCTTATCATTATTTATTATTATAATTATTAAATACCTACAAATACTAGTGATCGCCATTTCGGGAATCATAAGTGCATGGTGTCACGATTTACACCGGTCATTTAATTTGAACCCGGAAACGAAGTCATTTCTACTCCATTAGGAAGGACCAAATCCACTCGTGCACCGAAAACAGCGAGAAAGATGGTTGAAATGTATACATTTATTTTTCAATGTATTTTTAACTTCTGTCAGAATGATCTAATCATATATAATGATATTTTCATGCATATATATATATATGTTTATTTGTGTGTATGTTTGTGTGTGTGTTTGTGTGTGTATCAAACCGTTCTTCTACAACGCTAGCATTAACGTTGTTTTACTATAAGAGTGTAAGCTAGTATACAGAGAAACCAATACTGTAATTGAGCGGCTCGTAAGTACAGATCTTGACTATCAAAAATAGATACTGGCAGATTGCAGACGGCAGTTTTCTTGATATTCTGAAACACTGTGTTAACTAACCCATCACGCGATTGGTTCAACCAATTACGTCTTCGTATTTCACACACTTGAAATGTATGGATCATGCGGATGGCCCGTTGTTCATCTCATTATACAGCAAATCAAGTTTCTGGAGGTCTCAGTGGGAGACTTAAATCGATGAAACTCGTCGCAATAATGCGAAAAAAATCCCAGAGAGAAATATGCATAAAAGTGAAACAGAATCAAAAAAAAAAAAAAGAAGAAAATGCATTGCTAGCAGTGAGACAGGATAATAAAGGGTTCTATTAACATGTTTCCTCATAAATATTTAATCTGTGTGAGATAAATTTGAAGTAAAGACAGAATAAAAATGGTAATATAATTATTTGATTTACGGATAAAAATACTAAACGCTCATATACACAAAAACATAAATACATAACGTATATTAAAGCACACATATTTTCTTTTTCTCTCTATTTCTCTCTATCCCTCTCTCTCTCTCTCTCTCTATATATATATATATATATATATATACATATATGTATGTATGTATATACATATCTATCTATCAATCTATCTACCTTTATATATATATATATATATATATATATATATATATATATATATTAGTATTCTGGCACACAACAGTGGAGAAACCGAAGCAGCAAAATTGAAGCAGCAAAGCTTGATCTGGCCTCTAGGATACTTTATATACAATAAGAATATGGATGCTTTTTTACCCATTGTCATAAAATTTGAATCATAGAATTTTATTATTATCTTCTAAAAGCCTGTAAATTGTCATGTAATTTCATGTCAAAGAACGAAAGATATGAGCATTTAAATATTCAATCAATTTGGTTACCAGCATAGATATATCCACACACACACACACACACACACACACACACACACACACACACACACACACACACACGCACACACACACACTTATACTCACACACGCACACACACAAACATATATATATACATATATATCATTATATAATGGTCTGTAATATACACACACGCACACGCATATATATATATATATAATTTTATAATGATCTGCATGCAGTTTTAACTCGGAAAACGAACGATATTGCTGCATATTTCTCTCTCATTCTCTCGCAAGAAATATATATTTTGTTAGATTTCGAAGGCAATTGAGGGCGGTCGCTAAAATAAGGATTCAATCGCGATAGGCGACCATGCAAATATTGAGTTAAAAAAAGAAGTGTTTTTTTTTCAAATTTAAAATAAAAAAAAATGTATATTTTATAAGTTTCGATACTTATTGATTAAATGACTGTAATAACGAACATTGGAGTTGTAAAAAGAACGGAAGTTTTACGAAGAAAAGTTATTTTTTTTAAAATTACATTTTCACCCCAAACAAAGCACATTGGCACTTTGATGTAGGGGGTACTATCAGGGACATAAGCTACAGGGATGCTGTGTGGGGAGTTGGCCAGCAAGATGTCGGTTCTGCATGTCAGTACAGTTAGGGACCCGAAAGGGAATTCGAAAGTCTAGCGGTTCTGGGGAAGAAACTATTGGAGTAGAATGCTCTCTCACATCTACGGATCTCTACTGTGAAGGGGTGCAATTTTGCTGCTTGTCGAGTTTGTCGGGGTATTTACGTCGAGGAGGGTACAAGTGCTTGCAGTTCGTCGGAGCATTCACCGTTAAAGTACTTGTAGAACAGGCAGAGGTATGATACATTTCGTCGATGGGACAGAGGTTGGAGCTTATATGACAGTTCAGGACCAATCAGGTTGGCGACTCTCTTTTACACCTTGTCTAGGAGTGAGAGATTAGTAGCAGACGCACCAGCTAAAATATGACTAGAATTCTCCATACATGGGCGAATGGTGGCCTTGTAGAGGTACAGGATACATTAAATTAACTTAATTATAAATGCGATAAAATCAAAATAATATTTGTTCAAGATAAAGATATGACCTACCAATATATTTTATTAATGATTATCTGTGCTTGCTTAGTATAAGTATAAATATGTGTTTAATTAAAATATTATATAAGTGATAATATGTGTAGATCATCTGCAGAAATTACAAAAAAAAAATAGAAGATAAATTGTCTACAAAATAATAAATATGTTCCCGTTCATTAATTTATTTTTATTTCGGACTATTATTCTCATCTTTATTAGTTGTTGTTTTTGATCTTTTATTGGTTTTGTTTATTCACAACGTTTCGGCCAACTATTCCTCTGGCCTTCGTCAGGTGGTAACCGCGACGGATAGGAACTTCGAATCTCCTAACTGCATCCTCAGCCATCACTGCCATCCGTAGTTGTTGTCGTCTCACCACATTTTAGCAAATTACCTCTGGCACGCTCTGGGTGGGATTGAAACCGCTATCTTCAGACAATGCTCATCTGAAACTGTAGAGATTCAACGTCTCTATCAACTGCGCCACGGGCCCCGAAGGGCGATCAAGGTTGGATATCTTATAAATCCACGTTTATTTATATGATCTTCTATAGTCGGGTCCGTATCGATTGGTATATATATATTATTCCTTAATTAAAATTCATTTTTGAGATGAACATTATATATTAATTTATTTTTATTTCGGACTATTATTCTCATCTTTATTAGTTGTTGTTTTTTATCTTTTATTGTTTTTTTTTATTCACAACGTTTAAATTTAACATTGACTCCATTTGTAAACATTCCAATTAAGGAATAATATATATATACCAATCGGTACGGACCCGACTATAGAAGATCAGATAAATAAACGTGGATTTATAAGATCAAATATCCAACCTTGACCGCCCTTCGGGGTCCGTGGCGCAGTTGATAGAGACGTTGAATCTCTACAGTTCCAGATGAGCATTGTCTGAAGATAGCGGTTTCAATCCCACCCAAAGCGTTCCAGAGGTTAATTGGCCAAAATGTGGTGAGACGACAACTACGGGTGGCAGTGATGGCTGAGAATGCAGTTAGGAGATTCGAAGTGCCTATCCGTCGCGGTTACCACCTGACGAAGGCCAGAGGAATAATTGGCCGAAACGTTGTGAACCAATAAAAGATCAAAAACAACAACTAATAAAGATGAGAATAATAGTCCGAAATAAAAATAAAGTAATATATAATGCTCATCTCAAAAATGAATTCCAATTAAGGAATAATATATATGTTCCCGTTCATATTAATTTTTCTTCTTTTAGATGAAAAAAAAAATGTGTGATGATTTTACGAATGTAACAATGAAGGATGAAAGCAAAGTGCAACTTTAAAGAAAGACATTATTAATTATCACGTGACAATAAGGGTTTTTCAGAACATGTATATTGATTTATATATATATATTATTCCTTAATTGGAATTTTTTATTTTGAGATGAGCATTTTTATGTTAATTTTATTTTTATTTCGGACTATTAGTCTCATCTTTATTCGTTGATTAAAATTAACATAAAAATGCTCATCTCAAAATAAAAAATTCCAATTAAGGAATAATATATATATATATATATACCAATCGGTACGGACCCGACTATGGAAGATCAGATAATAAATAAATGAAGATTTATAAGATCAAAGAATCCAACCTTGATCGCCCTTCGGGACCCGTGGCGCAGTTGATAGAGACGTTGAATCTCTACAGTTCCAGATGAACATTGTCTGAAGATAGCGGTTTCAATCCCACCCAAAGCGTGCCAGAGGTAATTGGTCAAAAATGTGGTGAGACGACAACAACTACGGATGGCAGTGATGGCTGAGAATGCAGTTAGGAGATTCGAAGTTCCTATCCGTCGCGGTTACCACCTGACGAAGGCCAGAGGAAGTTGGCCGAAACGTTGTGAACCAATAAAAAGATTAAAAAAAAAAAAAAAAAAAAAACAACAACTAATAAAGATGAGACTAATAGTCCGAAATAAAAATAAAATTAACATGTATATTGATTATTCAGCACTACATTTAGAAAGCTCGCCACATTCGATTTACATTAGACTGCATCGATTTTCTACTGCGCGCATGATACGAAATGTCATTGTAGGCATATTCATAACAAACATGTTATTAACTTACCGAAAAAATTTGGAGGTCTTATGTAACAAATTGGAGTCTTTCGGGAACGATGGATCGAGTACGCTAGCTAGATTTAATATGTTAAAGCTAGATGTAATATGTTAAAGCTACATTTAATATGTTAATATGTTGTTAAACAACAACAAAAAGGTAGTAGCAAGTTTTGTAAATAAAACAATAAATATTGTACATGAGAAATTTAACATTGACTCCATTTGTAAACATCAGAGATTTTGTAAGTGTAGCTTCCGGACAGCAGTATAAGTCTTGTGATACTTTTTGTATAGTTATATAACTTTAACTGAATATTACCTTGCACTATATCCGCTGGTCAGGTCCCAGCTTGCGGGCTTTGGGGTATAGAGCCACCCTTTAATGGTTGTTGCTCCCAGATCAACTCTGACCCGGAGTGGTAGTACCTGTTAGGGTCCCAACTATGGGTTAAATAGAAACCGACTTTAAAAAACAAATATACTCTATTACAAAATTGTTCTTCAAAATGACTGGATTCGGCATTACATAACCTGCAAAGCGTTTATATGACGTAAACAAAAACAAGGGACCAACCACATATAACTTCAATCGAATCAAAGAAAACAAAACAAAAATAAGCAAAATGTATTTCTATTTATTTGCAGACTATTATGCTCATATATATAGATGTTTTACGACGTTTCGGCAAACTATTCCTCTGGCATTTGTCATTTTATTAACCGTGACTGGATAGGAATACTGAATTTTTAAACTTTATCTTCAGGGAGTATTTCATTTCATAGTCGCGGATAACAACATAACGAAGGCCAGAGGAATAGTTTGCCGAAACGTTATGAAACAACGACTATAATAAGTAGATAGAAAATATAAATTACTCATCTCGAAAGAGATTCCAATAATAAAATAATATATATTAACATTTATATTTACAACCAAGCGATATAATTAATGTATCACTGCCAGCCATTTAGGTCCGTTGTCAATTGAATTGTCAAAGTACGATTCAAGTTCAATTAAACAAAACGTTCCCCGTTTTTATTCTATTTTAGTTTTATATAATGTAATATTATCTTGGATAATATTTAGTATACAAGCATTTGTCAAATAACAATCATGCGTGCATTTATAGACTTCAATATCTGCAAAATCATTCAACGATAATTTACACTAAGTAACATGATGGATCCCAATCATTCAGCAAATAGTAATCACTTTAATTCTGTTATCAATTTACAAGTTCCATTTTGTAGTTAGACTTTCTTACATAAATTAGAGTTAGGTATCGAAGTACATTGGAAATATCCAGATTTGCTCTAAATAAATAAACAAGCATATAAAACATTCAGCATTTTAACGTTTATGCGTGAATATAAATACTTTTCTGCTTCAGTAAATGTAATTAAATAAAATTTGTTTGTTTATTAATGAATCAATTCACAGAAAAAAGGTTTAAACTACGTTTATTACCTTACTAGCAATTCCGCCTGGCGTTGTTCGGGCCTTATTTACTGTTCATAAGGTTATGTGCATATGTATATATTAAAAAGTGTTAAAATGTAAAGTAATGCCTTTCTGCATATTAGTCTTCCTTAACTACCATAGAGAAAAGACAGACAGACATTTTCACTTTTATATATATATATATATATATATATATATATATATAGGTAGATAGATTGGATGCAATATATAGTAATGATTTAAAAAAATACTCATGCTCCACCATCAAGAATCGAAACCAAACGTTCAGCTTACGATTTAGTTTGCCTTGCCGTCAATGACTGGGCTATGAAAACATGTTTACTGCAAGGCTAAACATTAAAACATGAACCAATAGCTACTACGTTATGTATTCATAATTTTCACACTTTTGCACCGATTCTTCCGGGCTTAAACCCAAATATAAAGTTTTGCATGAATTCAAATACCTTATATATGAAGTTTCATGTCTTTAGACGAAAAACTCTAGGAGGAGTTTGGTAGGCAAAATGTGTTAAACAAAAATATATACGTATACATAAATATATATGGAAACAATTTCATGTTTACTATAAACTTTTTATGCTAATATTATGCAAGGGTAAATTATGTAGAATAGAATGCATTAATATAATTGCATGTAATACTTAACTAAAGATGATTATACAATTAGAAAACCGAAGAAACTAATAGGGAATTAATTAAAATGAATGTTTAAAAGAAAATGAAAGTTAGCTAGATATTTTGCTAATGAATGAAATTCCACAACCCATATATAAGAAACTTGTATTTTCTTGTTAAATAAATAGAAAAGAAAATTTTAATATGAATATCAATACACACAAAAGAAAAACGAATTTATAGGAGTATAGAAGATAGATTAAACTGAGGTATATTGAATTAAAATGATTGCTTAGATTTTATCATTTTAGTTCTGATAATAACTTATTAATTTATCTTTATTCTTGAAACGCGTTAAAATTTAATTAGAAATATCGTACAATCTTTGTAATTTAAAATTTCTGTTATTTTTATTTACCCAAGTTCACACCTATCATAGCATATCGCTGCTTGAACGTAAGGGGCTAAAATTTTGAACCATGCCTAGGAAAAATGACAAGATTAAACTTCTTCATATAATTACAGTTGTGAGTAGTCTTCTAGCTATATAAGGGAAATGTCCTTTCTTTGCAGCAGCCTTCGCAATGTTCTTAATATATTGGTTCCGTTTCATATTGTCCACAAATGTTGAGTGAGGCGTTAAAAGAAATACTTTACAGGTAGGATGCTATTTCTCATGGATATCGGTGGTTTATTTTAGACTATTAATAATCAACAAATCAACAAATATCAGAACATACAAATATAATGCAGTGGTAGATCATGTTCGTTAGCAACTGTTTACTCAGAAGAAACTGAAGTAGAGGACGATTATATCACAATTTATGCATAATACCTATATTAAAAGATATTAAAATATATTTCTGGCCTATCTAGACGCTATACTAAACTTAAATCAAATATAACTAAGCAAGAAAATGAAAGTCTTGTATTACATTACAATGTATATTAAACATTTTGATTTTGTAAAGATGCGATGTGTCAGCAGTTGTTAGGTCGATTAACACTGTGGTGTCTGTAGTATCTCTGTTATATTGTAAAATGTATAAAAATATAACTAATATGTCTTCTTTTATTATACACTCTTCAAATTTAATTCATGTTTCACAAAGTACTAACAAACATATTTACTTGAGAAAATTTACTTCTGTTATTAATAAATTGAGCTTAGTAACTGTAGTCATGATGGTGTTTTGTACCAATGTTGGTCAAACAGATTGTCTATTTATTTTTACACTAGCTTAGGTGTCCGGTGTTTCTGGGTGTTCGGAGATGTGTGTTGAGAAAAAAAAATGGTAGGCAGGCACGAACCCGTACTGGGAGGAGGAAGAGAGCGTGAAAAACGTGCCGTATTTGCTGTTGCGCCTATCGCAAAACCGAACGTCAAAATTAAGGCTAGTCACTCAGAAAGAGTGAATGACTTTCGAAAATATCTGGAAAAAAAACGACCCCTCCTTGTAGAAAACCGCCCCGGTGAGGGTGAAGGAATACGTTTTTGGACGAATTTTCCGATGTTTGTCGTCCGAATGTTCGAGGTTTAAAACGATACGGGTTTCCTCGCGTTCTAACAGGTCTGTCAAAAGGTTTAGGCAGATAGACAAACATGCATACATATATGCATACACTTAAACAGACAGGTGAAATTTATATTATAGACTAACCTGGGTGGCCGGCGTTGCCTTTGTATTGAGCGAAAAAAAAAACAGGTTTGAACCCGTGAGGCGAAGGTGGAAAAAGAAGTGGAGGTTTGTGTAAATGTTTTGGTGTATAAAAAAAGGGAACTAGCAAGCGGAGAAAAGCGGTATTAGGCAGGCAGGCCTGTATTCGTACGGCGAAGGGGGGGGAAGAAAGTGAAAAAAACGTGACGCGTAAGCTGTTCCGCCCATCGCCAAAGCGGAAGTTACGTAGGTTTAAATTAAGGCTAAACAATCGAAAAGAGGCGAGAACTTTTTCAAATATCGACGAGAAAGGCGACCCCTTCCTGTAGAAAAGTGCCCCGTTGAGGGTGAAAGCCTTAATGTTATTGCCCAATTTTTTCGATATTTGTCGTCTGAAGGGTGGCGGTTCAAAATAATTTTTATTACGTGAAAATTTGTCGCCTCAGTCGAAAGATTTTGCGACATACATACATACGTACATATATTTAAACAGACAAGTGAGGTTTATATTATAGGTGGGCATGTATTGTTTAAATGAACTTTTTAAAAATACGCAGCGTATTCTTCTTTGCTATTTGCACGAAATTCTGTATAAAATTTGCGGTAGATCACTGGGCAATTATGGTTAAGAAAAAAAACCATTTAAATAAAGAGCGATATAATTCTTGAACAATAATAGCAATGGACTTAGTTTACTGCAAAGCTTGTTGAATATTGTTCAGGTGCTTGTTATAGATTCATTGAAACATTACATTCATCAGATATTTTGAGCAACTATTTATATTTGTTGTTTGTATTCAGCAGCATTTTTTAAACCTTTTAATCTAAACCTATCTATACTCTATCGTTACGTTTATGGTAAATTCTCGACTGATCTCAATCAACTGTAAAACTTTTGCAACAAGTATTCCTCTAGGTACAACTGTCAACAATTCTCCTTACTATCTATATGTGCCGAAAACAAAACGAACGTTCCATGAGCAAAGCTTCGTTCCTAAAACTGTTCGTTTGTGAAACACAATACCGTGCAGCTGCATCGCAGTTTACTAAAATATAGTTGTATTACAGTCTAGTAGTAGAAAGTTCTTGATCAGTCGTTCTAATATAATTAAATCTTACTCTAATTTCATCAGTGTTTTCTCATCGTCTCCATAACATCTATAAATCCACATCATAAATTTCCTTTCAGGTATTGATAAGCAACTATCAGTAAGTAAATATCGGTTTTCTAAATTTTTATGTAGAACTCTCGAACCGACATACATATTTGAAATGAACCTTTTTTTATCCACTTGGACAAATTGTTTTTCTGGCTTTAGTCATGACCGGGGTAATCATTTGTTTTCTTGTCCTAAAGAGTGAAAGTCTGATTCCGTTAAGGCTGTCACTTAGAAATTATTGATAATAAACCCTCTCGATTTTTCGGCACCTGTCCAAATGGAAAAGTGTTGATGTTGCACATGCACATTACCAAGTCTGATTAAAAACTTTTCAAATTCGATAAGATGATCTTGAAGAAAGCCAGATATTTTATCAAAAAAAGTTTGTGAATAGGTTTAGAATGGCATTTCGCAAAGATCCAAATCGTTGCATTTAAACTGCGATTAATCCGACCAGACTAAACAATTTTATCAAAAAGTGTCGTTCAAAAAGTGCAGCCTCTTATAGTTTAACTCAGGCACTAACATTTAGAAACCAACAAAGACGGATGCATTAAACGAGCGGCCTACTGTGGTTCAAGATTGAGCTTTATACAGTTACCACCATTCACAATAAATTTTTACGACCCTCTGTTGCTGCATCGGTCGTAAATAATCCGGAGCACCCTTTGTCACGACATCTTTGTCGACAATCTGCAGTCGACGACCGTGTCTCCTAATGCTACTAACATCGACTGCATTGGCTTTATAAACGTTCCACAGGCGCCGGTAAATATTGATCTGGTCATTTATTTCTGACAAAAAATTCAATGGCGCGCCCTCTACTTCTGACACACAGGTATTGCCGGTATTGTGGTCTTACAATCGTACGCCGTTAATAACTGCAACAGAGAGATGAAACTTTGAGGTACTGAAATCATAACGTTACTCGTACGAAGATTATGAATACATTCTTTTGAAATATATAAAAATTTATCTGTAAGTATTATCAGCTAGCAAACGAAGAAACTACAAGTTGCGAGAGGCGTTCATAATGCCTTCTACTTTTCTATTTATTATCGTTGTAAATAAATGAGAGGCGGCTTACAAATTGCGTTGTTATGATAAGTAAACTGAAGCATTCATGACCTGAACGTTGTATCTCTCTGTTACAAATATTGGTTGTGTGTAATCCAAGAAAGCAATCCTTGCCATGGAGTTGCGTAAAAAGCAGGAATGTGTCCTATAATTCTCCGCAAAAATGCATTGTGAATAGTGGCGACTATGTAGAAAAATAAAATCTGGAACAGAAAAGGCCGCCCATTTTAATAGTACCACTTCTGCTTTCGTAGATCTTTAGCTATTTATGTTTAAAAAAAGTGAACCTTTACTTTTGGAACTAATCTCGAACACTGAATAGTATCAAGTAACACATATAGTTGAATGCGTGATACATATGAGAATTTATAACTAATATTAATATGCGTAATAATTTTCCCGTTTATTATCAAGAAGTATGATTTCATTAAAAATTAAACACAACCGATTACTAAGATTTATTCATTTTTTACGGCCCCTTTCATAGCATTTAGATTTTCAAAAAACAGTATGCTTGTCGTAAAATCAGAATAATCGCTGATCACGGCTACATTTTCCAGCAGTAGTTAACCAAGGTTCAATTACCATTGCAACAAGTCCGTGCATGGAAGATACGCCCTAAGGATCAGGTGGTTAAGAGGATGTTGATTTCATCGTTATTTCATGCATTGCTATTTTCTCTTATTCCGCTCTGTCATGGCATAGAATTTTCAACTTTAGGCGACGGTCAATTTTTTTTTTTTAATTTGGACCCCTATTATAACCCCTTACAATTTATTATTTTGGGATCAAATCAAGTTATTAAGTTAGATCCATGTCCAAGGAACCTATATCTAAAATTCACAGTGTTTAGACCAAAAACTGTCGGAGGAGTTTGGTAGAGTTATCAAAGGATGATAAATCGTTGAACTTTGACCCCTTAATCGCCAAATTTCTGTCTGCAAACCTATCAGATCGATTTTCCCAAATTTCAGTACCCTGTATATCAAATCTTGAGTCTGTAGACTTAAAATTGACAAAGTTATTGTGTAGGAAAATATACACACAGAGACACACAAACAGATACACAGACAGACAGATACACAGGCACGTTCACTTTTATATATATACTAGCATGGGTGCCCAGCGTTGCTCGAATGTTTGTAGGTGTATGCTGAGCCAAAAAAAAAACGGTCCATTTTTTTAACTTTAATCACTATTATTACACCTTAACATTTATTGTTTTATTTACACCTTAACATTTACTATTTTGGGTACAACTCAAGTTATTAAGTTCGATCCAGGTCCAAGGAAGCTATATCTAAAATTTCACGTGTTTAGACCCAAAATTGTCGGAGGAGTTTGGTAGAGATATCAAAGGTCAAATCGTTGAACTTTGACTCCTTAACAGCCAAATTTCTGGCCGAAAACCGATGAAATATCTAAAAAAAAAAACACGAATAAACCTAGAACCCCATCCTCCTACGTAGACGCCTACTACCACATCTCCTTCTCCAACATCAGGGGTCTACGTTCTAACCATCCAGAGGTTGTAACCCAATTACAGGAGAAGAAACCTGACATATTCTTCCTAAGCGAAACTGGAATAGGGCCGACCACCTCCCTAGACGAGTTCATAATTAAAGTATACTCTAACCTAACATCTAAATTTGACCCCCAAGATCGCCACGGGCATGGAATATGTGCCTACGTTTAAGATGGCTTCCCATGTGGCAGGGATATCTCCAGAAAAGACCCCAATCTATCTTATATGTGCTTCCGAGTTGCACTTGCTTACGCCACCGCCTTTATATTCGCCCTCTATCGCCTCCACAACAGTGGAGTTATTGTCTTTAAGAGTATATCAGAAAAAATTGACCACATCCTGTCTGCTCATCCCTCAGCTAACATTCACATTTGCGGTGACTTCAATGTCCATAATGTGAAATGTCTGACCCACTCAAATAAGACTGATGATGAGGGGATGTTCTGTCATGATTTTGCCACTGCCTATGACCTCACTCAGATTGTCCGCGAGCCCACCCGTGTGCCCGATAGTACCGGTCAGTTCGCAAGCCTCCTAGACCTTTTTCTATCCACATCCCCTGAACTATGCTCATGTTCCGTTCTATCTCTTCTCTGGGATCCTCCGACCACTGCGTCGTATCAGTTAAGATGAAAATGAAATATAATAAATCTATAGACGTACCCCTCCACCGTACTGTATACCGATACTCTATGGCAGACTGGGATAGCTTCCGTACTTCATATCTGATCTCCTTCTCCATTCCATGTGTAAAAAGGAAGTGTCCTCTATAGTATCAGACCTGACCGAATGGTTACTTGTAGGCATAGACCAATTCATACCATCCAAACAATTCCAACAAAAACCTAACAACCAGCCATGGGTCTCCCCCGAATGTGCTGCTGCCATCGCACACAGAAATCACTTTTTCCATAGCTACCAACGTAATAGATGCACTGAAACTAAAGCTGCTTTCAGAACCGCCAGCACCCGCTGTAAGAGAGTAATAAAAAAAATGCAAGAGAACTATATGCGCAATCTGTTAAGTCCAAAGTAGCTGAGCAGCGGATTGGTTTCCACCAGTTCTGGTAAATAGCAAATAGGTTCCTGAACAGAAACGTGCGTTCTATCCCAACCATTATCAATGGACCAGAGGTCATCTCGACAGCATCCGACAAGGCCAAACTATTTGCCAAATACTTTGCGGCAAATTCTACCCTGTGTGACGAAGGCCATCAACTCCACATATTCCCTCCTATAACAGAAAACACGCTATGCAACATAAAAATATCTGTGCGTGAGGTCGTCAAGCTAATCAAGAACCTTGACTCCAGTAAAGCAACGGTATTCCAATTATAGTGTAAAAAAATTACAACCAGAACTTGCCCCCATACTTTCCAAACTGTTTAAGCGTTGCCTTAAGGAGAAGTGCTTCCCAACACCCTGGAAAAACTCATCAGTATGCCCTGTATTGAAGAATTCAGGAGATAAGTCATCCCCCTCTCAGTACAGACCAATAAGTCTCCTGTGTGTCATGAGTAAGTTGCTGGAATCCACAATAAATAGAGAAGTAGTTAACCACCTCAGAAGAAATAACCTTCTTAGTGACACACAATACGGTTTCCGTTCTGCTAGATCTGCAGGAGATGTGCTAACGGTTATATCTCAAAGGATTAGCGAATCTCTCGACAAAGGCTTCATTTCTAGGGCAATTGCTCTCGACATATCAAAGGCCTTCGATAAGGTTTGGCGTAAAAGCCTACTGCACAAGATTTCCAGCTACAGTATAACTGGAAATGTTTTCTTTATCATTAAGTCATTTCTCTCAGATAGGCTCATAAGAGTAATGGTTGATAGGCAGAAATAAGAGGCCCACAGTATTAATACTTGAGTCCCTCAGGAGTCCATCCTGGGCACAACTCTCTTCCTGATCTACACCAATGATGTCCCAAAACACATACTAAAATCTTTCCTTGACATCTATGCTGATGACACGACCATCTATGGCAACATATCAAAGGCTGTAAAGGATGATGTTCTTTCTGATTCACTCTCCTCTGATTTTGAGCGCGTGGTACAGTGGGGGAAGATGTGGCTGGGTTCCTTTAATGCATCTAAGACCAAGCTCCTATCTCTACATCATAAACGTTCTGATCCCCATCTGGCATCAATTGAAATGGATGGCTCTCATCTAAGGGAGGCCCCAGGCTTTGATAAGCTCCTGGGTTTGACTTTACACCTGATCTTAAATGGAACACATACATCAAGTCTCTGGTCAAGGTTGCTGGGAAAATGGCGGGATCCTTCTACCTCTCCAGAAGATATCTCACTAATGATGCAATTCTCTATCTATATAAGAGCCAAGTACGTGTAAAGATGGAGTACTGCTGCCACATCTGGGCGGGGGCTGCTAAAAACAGCCTATCTTGCCTTGACAAAGTACAAAATAGACTCCGTGGCTTGGTGGGGATTTCCCACAGAAGAGACGTAGCGAGCCTGTCATTGTTCTATCGTTATTTCCATGGCAGGTGCTCGTCTGAGCTCCATTCTCTGGTCCCCCCTCGCCAATCTTTTTTCAAAAAACACCCGACTAGCTGAAACCACCGTCAATAATTTTCCCCACTCCCTATCTGTGCTTAAATCAAAACGTAGATACCATGAACAAAGCTTCTTTCTTAGAACTTGCACGCCTGTGGAACTCTGTTCAGCTTGCCTGTTTCCCTCCCGACCTCAACCTGGATGTCTTCAAGTCCAACACAAACAAATTCCTGATGAACCGCCCCCCCCAAGTAATGACACCTTACCAATTCTCCAATACTATTGCTACACTATCCCTTTGATTACTGTACACACAATAACCCTTATCCCTGAGTGGCCATTGGGCCTTGATAAGTGGTGAACTCCATGTAAAAAAAAACATATATTTTCCTAAATCTCAGTACCCTGTATATCAAATTTCGAGTCTATAGACTAAAACTTGACAGAGTGATTGCGTAGGGAAATGTACACAGATACACAGACAGACAGACAGAATGACACCCAGACACGTTCACTTTTATAGATATACTAGCATTGGTGCCCGGCGTTTTAAATTTATAGTAAAGGTATGCATTATATAAATACACACTTTTGTTAGAAATCACCAACAGATTCGACCTGCTTTGTAAACATTTCTCTTCTTGTTTATAATTTTTTGTTCTATGCAAGAAAAAAGCAGTGAAAATAATCGCGACGACAATATACTTTCTTTTACACTTTGTATGAAAATTATTACTTCGCAATTTGCCGTGTTGTAGACAGAGATTTTTAAATAATAAGGATACGAAATAATCTTGTTTTGTTAAGCCTAACAAGCCACAAAGATATGGGCATGTTTAAAGCTAGTTTACTTACGTATTTTATATAAACAGATTTGTATTTATTTAACATTTTTAATTAATGATGTCGTTAGATGTTACTTTAGTACTTCATAAATATAAAACTGGAATTAAAAAATATGCGGATCAGTTTTATTACCCTTACTTTCGGCACAGCTTAAGAAGTTTCTCGCTGACACATGTAAATTTTAGCCTATCACACGTTTCTTTTCCTCTCGACCGCATGCTAGGTAAAGCTGGCCCATTCTCGTGTATCCTTTATCAATTGTCTCTACGAGAAGTGAGGAATTAGTTTCGGTGACAATTGGGAGTAGTTGTAAGACTAAATATTTGAAAGAAAAATATAGTATTTTCTAATAAAAACGTGGCGATTGTCATTGTGTTACTCGATGTTACTCGAGGATGTAATGAAGAATTTTTATATCACGGGTGAACGTGGTCGAAAGATACATAAGATAGTTGCTATTAGCCTACATTTATTGAATCTGTCGCTTATATCTGTTTTTGAAAGCCTACGGTATTTTGGTTCATAGGATAATTTCTGCAGACATTTTATTACATAGCAGATTAGCATAAAAACAGTTCGAAATTTTAAAACAGGACTTATTCCCCCCCTACACACTATATATATATATATATATATATATATATATATAAAAGTTAACGTATCACTGCGCCTGTGTGCCTGTCTGTGTGTGTACATTTCCCTAGGCAATAACTCTGTAAATCTTTAGTCTACAGATTCGAAATTTGATATATAGGGTACTGAGATTTGGAAAAATTTACGTGATCGGTTTTCGGCCAAACATTTGGCTATTAAGGTGTCAAAGATCAATGATTTGACCTTTGAGAACTCTATCAAACTCCTCCACAATATTGGGTCTAAATTCTTGACATTTTAGATATAGGTTCTTTGGACATCGATCTAACTTAATAACTTTAATAGGGGTAAAATTTTTAAAAATTGACCGTTTTTTTTCTTTTTTTTTTGCTCAGCATATACTTAAAACACTCGGGCAACGCCGGGCACCCCTCCGAGTATATATATATATATATATATATATATATATATATATATATATATATATATATATATTAATAAAATAGGCGGAAGTTTTTCAAGAGCTCTTTCGGCTATCATCTCATCAGGAGAAAATCGATAGCGCACAAAATAATATTATGTCGAAACTTTAAAGAGTTCTTATGGGGAACTATTGAATGTGCCAAAAGTACGGGGACAACTAAAATTAAATTTATCAACGTTTAAAAACGATTAAAATATTGGCACAACAATGGGGTAAAACGGTAGAAAAGATTCAAAGTTCCCCAAAGAGAAACAATGCACTTACTGTTTCCTTTTGCCGGCACAAAGAAGACTTACGCACTGCAATAGAGACAGACTCTAAAATCTTTAAATGGTTTCTGGAGTCCGTTCTATGTAGCACCTCGAAACTTTCTATTTTATATCTATCGGTACAGCACGGGTTGTCAAGCAACTGCTGGCCGATAGCAGAGTCCAAGGCTGCAGAAGGAGGGAGACCTCAGACGCCATTCTCCCCTGTCTGATCTTCGATGGAACATGCTGGTTTATATGAGTCAAAAGATGCAAGTATGTATATATATATATATATATATATATATATATATATATATATATATATATATATATATATATAAGGAGAGAGAGAAAAAGAGAGAGAGAGAGAGAGAAGTTGGCGAAAATAAAATTTTAAAAAACTAAAAATCAACCATTGTTAATTTAACATGAGGTAGGTCCATCTTTTGTGGCAATCACACCCTCAATTCTCCGAGGAATATACAAATTGTGAATTGTTTCTGAAGGAATTTTATCCCAATTTTCAGCTAAAACATTCTCCAGTTCTTTTTCCTTTTGCGGCGGAAGTCGATTTCCGACTGGGATCTTGAAAATTGACCATGAATGTTAAATAATTTTGAGATCTGGGGATTGTGGTGGCCAAATCAGATGTTCAACTTCATTGGAATGTCCTTCGTTCAAATTCTTAATAATTCTAGTTGTATGGATTGGGGCATTGTCATCTTGAAAGATGGCGTTCCCCTTCGGAAACAGTTCTTGAAATATAGGATGAACTAAGTCACTCAAAATTCCGCGGAACCCCCGCCATGATGAGAAGGCTGCCTGGATAAAATGCTTATTTCGCTGTCTCCAAACGTAGACTTGGCCAGTTATTGGAAATAAGGAAAACAATGATTAATTAAGGAAAACCACATTTTCCACTGCTCGCGGGATCATTTTTGAAGGTTTTTACATCACTATAATATTTTTTAATTATTTCTCTTTGAGAGCAGATATTTTCTAATTGCAGCACTTCCGTAAAATCCAGTTTGTGCCGCTCTCGACGAACAGTTTTTGTCGATACGATTTCGCCAGTTTGGAAGTGCGTAATGTTTGCTGCTTCCGTCGGCAAAGCTTTTGATACATTTACATATCTGTAAAATAATGTTATTTTTCTGATACCTACCATATGAAATAAATAATAAACAAAAAACATTAACATATGTCAAGGTCTGATTGTTAACACACGGTGAAACTTGATGCTTAAAATATTATAGATTTCTTTATTTTGTCCAACACCTGTTATATATATATATATATATATATATATATATATATATGTATATATATATATATATATACATATATATATATACATATATATATGTATATATATACATATATATATATATATATATATATATATATATATATATATATATATGCGGAGGAGTGTGCCGGACGTCTACAGGATTGCAATTATGCATGTGGTGTCACAGATCTTGGGAGCTGCTGAAGATTGCATACTGAACCCTCATTCATCGTCTTCGATGAGAGAATCCACCATATATATATATATATATATATATATATATATATATATATATATATATATATATATATATATGTGTGTGTCTGTGTGTGTATGTGTGTATATATATATATATATATATATATATATATATATATATATATATATAGAGATCATCGTATAACGATTAGATCACTGTCTGGCTGACGTAAATGAACATTTAAAATTAAAATGTTTAAATTCAACGTTATTTCATGGTAACCAAATCATGACACCCTGCACTGAAGATTCATGAATGGATAAAACACTAGTGTATGTAAGTATTTAATTATTATAGTAAAAATATATATATATATATATATATACATATATATATATATATATATATATATATATATATAGAGAGAGAGAGAGAGAGAGAGAGGGGGAGGAGAAGACTAGAAATTATTGTAACGAATTTCTTCTCTATGTTCTGGTAACATAAGTCATTTTTCAATAATTTATTGCATATAATTCTTTTTCATTTATTCATTAGAAAGAACCGCGGCGACAGTTCAAATATAGATTTTCCGTTGTTCGTTCAGAAATTTGTTTGTGTGTTTCTTCGCTTTCGGACAAATATTCGTCTTTGCCAATTTTCGTTCACGCCATTTTCCAGCAGATTTCTATTTCTTCAGAAAATATAAATCAATATATGCTGAATGAACAGTTAATCTAGACTTCGACCTAACGTTCTAAACTAAATTGAGGTCTTCTTTAAATGCATGGATTTATGTTTAACTAGCAAAAGTACGCGTCGTTTACTGTGTTCAAAATTAGCCTACAGAAAATGGACTCTAATTTATGAAAGTATGATAGGTTATGAAAAGGAAGGGTTGTAAAGAGATGGCTTCGAATTTGGGGGTATCAAAACCAAAGCAAAATATGATGAAAGTAAAAATAAAATATATAAACCTCATAATTTATTATACCATACCTGTTCACATTGAACCACTTATCACAATAGTCTGTGGATCTATATTAAAAAAAACTTGTTAAACGTTGTGGCATATTTCCATTGTATGGAGGTCAGGCGCGAACGAACACCCCATAATTTTATTATACCATATTTCTACAAACCGAAACATAATTATCAAAGTATACTTACGCAGATAGATATGAAAAGTCTTTACTAAAGTGTGTGCCTATTTCCATTCTATGGAGGCCAGGCGCGAACGCAGACCCCACTATTTTATTATACCATCCCTATTTAAGTTAAAACATACTTATCAAATATTATTGTGTACATCTATATCAAAAACACGTGTAAACGTTTTTTTTTTTTTATCTCCATACTTTGCAGATCAGGATCGTACACAGACCCCATAATTTTAATGAATCATAATTATGCCAGATCAAACATACCCATTCCTGTGTCGCGATACATCTTCTATCATTATATGTGATCAGTTTTCTATAGTAGTCAATCATAAAGGAGCCTATTCGTGACCAAACCCACACACAGACGTCCAGTTGTATATTATAGATTTAACTTCTACAGGTCCTCTAATTCGTTAAGTTATTTGTTGAAAACTTTATAGAGCACAGGAGCACCCTGAGCGGAGGATTTTGTAATATTACAGGCTTTTGAGGTGACTAAACCTTTCATTGTACGTCCCATTTTCGTTTATGTACCGGTTTAATATCAAAACAGATCGTTTTCTTTCGTAGTACGATATGTTTTAACTTGTAACGTGTTTATCTCTATAAATGACTGCATGTTTGTACTGTTAGGACTCCTTTTAAACGAGATAAGGACGAAATAAAACTGATGTAATTTCATGCATTGACATATTTGTAAAATTCGGAATATTCTCATAGCATAAAACGTATATCGATTCTGCACCATTCCATTTTTTCTGCTGGTCTCGTTATTTGAATTTCCGTAATCGCCAAACCAATTTGTACTCGTTGCCGTTCTGTTGTCTTTCGTTTGTCGTCGATTTTCTTTCTCTCTTTTCCAATTTTCACGTGCGACTTTATAGCTTTACAAGGCGCTCTTATTGTCCTTCCTTAGGTCCAGCTTCTAACTCTACATTTCGAATAAAATTTTCGTTGCTAAGCGCAAAGATTTCCCGGGCGATTTACTCCAGAAGAAATCGGATGTCTAATTACAGAGATTCACCGCTAACTACTATATGTTATTTTCATTTTAGCATCTTTTGCTAAAACTTTTTATATGACACCAAATGTCAAGTCTACAATAAATATCAGTTTTCTCTGTTTAACACTCGTATTTCACAATCCCATTATGAAAAATGGGTCACGTGCGCATGTATCATACTCGTGTATAATAAATGTGACAGTGCGTAAGAATTTGTCATAGCAAGCTTTGCTGAACACAATCTGGGACACCAAGATTGCCCAACACGGAGATTATTATCGGTAAGTATGCTGGCTTCGTCAAAAGCTATCAGACAATGGGGCGACGAAGTCTATCTCGTTAGTTGACTGACCATGGTATATCACAGCGATGTGACTTTCTTTCCATCGTTAACATGAAGTCTAAAAAAAAGACATTACTTATACTATTTGTAATTATTATAAAAAAATTAGAGAATGCCGTAGATATATCAAAACAATGTAGACATAGTATTTATTTCTAAGTGTGGCATAGCGTCATTATGAAACGCTTTCGTTCTATCCGTATGTTAAGTATGTCCCTGATGGTTTCGATTGCATTTTAGTAAATCCTCGTTAATCAGGTTAATTTATATCATCGTTGCATGGCGGCTCTCTACCAATCATAATTTCATTTGTACTAACAGGAAGATTCGACGTTGCCTATGATCAACAGATGGTTACTATTACCAATACATTTATTGTCATCGAAATAGGTTAAATAGCCAAATTATCAACTACATCGATTGGCTGCTATATTTAGGAGACCAATAGCTTTGAACATGCTCCACCAGTGAATTAGTCCATAATACATTGTAGTATACACTACGCAACAGAAACTTCTGTTGATGTTAAAAAATATCGTTCTATAATAAATAATTACTATTTAAAATGCAAGAGTCACCTATAATTTAATTGTTCACTAACCACAACCACCCAGTTCGACAGCGTCTCTGCTTTATCAAATACAGTATCGTTTATTTTATGCGAAAGAAACACTTTGTGCAATGATAAACATTTCAAATATACTTATTATTATATTTGCAACATTTACTGTAGATGCACAGTAATGCGTTTTATTAAGACCATTGTCGAATGAATGACATGTTTTAAATAAGTATACGTTGTTGTAACAAAGGACACTGACAAGGTTTAATGATGCATATTAAAATATATATTTCCCACAACGTAAGATATTGCGAGTTATCATAATTGTTAAGTGTTGAGCCATTATGTTGAACAAAGATTGCGGTAGTAAATAAAATCAGCGAAAAATCTTTGCCTGTGTCTAAATCAAAACGTAGATTCCATGAACTAAGCTTCTTTCCTAGAAGTGCACGCCTGTGGAACGCCCTTTCGTTTGTCTGTTTCCCACCTGACTACAACTTGGATGTCTTCAAGTCCAACATAAACAAATTCCATAAACAATATTAATGATTACTTCGATACTATCCCATTGAGTATGTGCACGCAATAACCCTGATCGCCTAGTTCGTTCCGAGCTTTGATAAGTGGTGACCTTCATGTAAAAAAAAAAGAATCAATCCAGTCACAAACTCGATTATTGAGTAATTCCGGATCAGCAGTGGTTCAGTCGTTTTAAGAAAAACGCTGAAAGCGAACAGACTTGCATCCAAAATTCGATCTTTTATAATTAGGTCGGAGGCTTGTCATTGGTTACTTGTCTTAAGCGTAGTTAAGATCGTCCAAATGTTGGGAGTCATACCCTCATTATAATTTTGAAGGACAAGTCTCCTTAAAGCTTCGGTGGCTTTGAGACTGAGTAGAGTGCTCGTCAAAGATTCGTACTTGACACTCAGTCCGACAAATGCAGGGTCAGGAAGCGGCCCAGTACCTGTCGAACTCAGGTACACTGCCTGGGTATAACCCAGGAGATTCACTCTCCAGGCTTTGCCACCGGCTTTCGGGGTAGGCAAATTTATTGCTTGTCGGCTGGATCACCCCGACAGAGAAATACTTACTGAGATGCTCAGGCAACTTTTGTCGGAGCAAGACTTCCCCTCCTTTAAGGGAGCTTGTCTGTATCCCAATTTCTTACTTTCTGCCACATATTGCTCTAGTGGGCGGCATTTTAATACGTACGCTCCATTATAATTTTAGGGGATAAGTTTTCTTGCGACTTCAGCGGCTTTGAGACTGGGTAAAAAATAGTCCTCAATGATTCGTTCTTGACACTCAGCTCTTAAGGTGCGGGGACAGGAACTGGGGTAGGCCGCCTGGGTATAACCCAGGAGGGCAACCATCCCAGGCCCTGCACCCCCCAGCTTTCGGTAAGGGAAAGTCTATTTTTCGTCGCCTGAGGTGTCCCAACCGGAGAATTCCGATGGGATGCTCAAGCAATTTTATCAAGGCAAGACTGACCCTCCTTTAGGAGAGCTTACCTGTGTACCACTTTCTGACCTTGTGTAACATATTGTTGTGGTGATGGAATTAAATATCAACCATCCATTATAATAGAAACCTTTTCAATATTTTTTAAATTTAAAAGTATAGTTCTAATTAGAAGGAGAAATGTTCAGGTGGCAAGTCACAAGATGATTATGAAATATTTTATTCAATATTGGGAGTGATTACGAAAATATGTGTGCGTGCATAAAAAAATAAGAAGAATGTTATATTTATCCCACATTCGACTAGTTGAGATAGTATAAAGCAAGACCGTTGTCTTTTGCACATGGCATCGACTTTCGGATATATATATATATATATATATGTATATATATATATATATATATATATATATATATATATATATATATATATATATATATACAGTACTTTTATTTTTACGATGCGTTAAGACAATGAATCTTCATAATTACCGAAATACTAATCAAGAAAGCATATATATATATATACATATATATATATGCATATACATATATATATACATACATATATATGCATATATATACATACATATACATACATATATGCATATATATACATATATATACATATGTGTGTGTGTGTGTGTGTGTGTGTAAAATACGCATCAAGCGCGCTTGAAAGCCAATTCACAACCTAATGTAGGGAAAATAAACACATATTTTATCTGTTTTAAATTTTAAACAAGTACAATATTTGTTTATTTTCCTTATATTACATTGTTATTTGGCTTTCAAGCGCGCTTGATGCGTATCTTATTTTATTCAAATTAAAAGAACGTTTCTATATGAACTCTAATTATATATATGCATATATATATATATATATATATATATATATATATATATATACGATGTTGAAATCAAATAGTCTAAAATGATCAGAGATGTCATATTGTTCAATTGTATATTTTTTGTTCGTATCAGTCCTCTTGAAGATGGTAACTATTGTACCGGCCACCTGATTAGATATTTATAGAAGGGAAATCACATTCAGATATTGTCTTAAAAAAATAGAGGAGTTACACAAGTAAAGAATGCGGTGTTATTATTTATCGGTATGTGCGTGTGTTATCTACGATTGTGTATAGGATAGTGTGTAGTAGTTGAAAGGCTTATAAATAAAATCACTCGTTGAGATGCAGTCAGTAATTGGATCGACTGTTAGGAATTAACGTACGGATGTATATAAGGATACAAAATCAAAGCGGAAGGCCTGCTACATAAACTTGTTTTTGTTATTGCGTATTTTTCCTCACGAAACTATATCTGAACTGCCAACGTACCTAGGTATAGGTTTTAGCAATTGACAGATAGGCCAATACATTTTGTGAAGTAGTCCCTTTTTACTGGATACTATGGATCTGATTTTTGTAGAATTAACGGTCTTATAAGTCTTGATGAAGTGGCAGAAGCTTTACGCTTACTTTCTCCTTATTTCAATACATATACAAATGCATACACCTAAGGAAACAAGAAGACCGCATGCCACATTGGTAATTAGAAAAGACTTCTGTCAATTTGTAGATTTTGCCGTTCCAGCAGAGGACAGTTTAAGAGGACAGAAGATCAAGGGGACAGAGAAGCGGAGCTAACGCACGGAATTGACCAGAGAGCCAGAAGAATATTGAAGATGAAAAAAGTAAAAATCGGAAAAATGCTAGAAACTTCGAAAAAAAATGGCAGGGATCAGAATTAGTCTGTCAGGTGTCTGAGAAGATACAACGGATAAAAATAACGAAAACGGCTAAAATATTAAGGAAATATTCAAAATCCGAGATTAATACCCATGACCCACCAGTGCAAGCCGGACATATATTAAGTACTACAGACATAAAAGAAAGTGAAACACCACATTGAAACAAGAAAACTAAAAATATAATTGTAAGCTAATCCTCCACCTCTTTCCAAACAAGAGTTAGCATAAACAGTACTCTATCAAAAGGGGACAGAAAGTCAGAGCTCTCTGGATGAGTGAGAATAGAACTGGGAACTTGGATAGTCTAATTGCACCTCAAAGCCCAGTGAAGATCAATGTCGCTGCAAACTAAAAATAAATGGTAAATGGTTGTTGCGATAACACAAATTAATCTGCAAAAGTTATCAAAATATGAGGAGAGTACTGGAAAGCTGAAGAGACTTGTTGCCACTTAGAATACAACGTACACCGCAGGTTTTTCTAGAAAATATTTAGTCATTGCCTGTGTGACAATTTCTAGTGCGTAAATACTACTACTGCAACTACTATGCCCACTACTACTACTAATAATAATACTTAGTCTAGCTTATGAATTGCTGTTACGGCGAAACACGTGGCCGTGTGTGAATATCATTCTATAAAATAATATATAGAAAAACACACAAGCATTGCCGTGATTATTCTCTTTGACTGTTTAATATATTATGTCGGTATTTAGCATTTATATTGAAAATTTCCAATATTTGTCATAATAATTTCCGGTGCTATAGATATAAAGCCCTATTACTTCTATACTAAAATTTCTGATTAGGCTTCATCATGCAACGTACATATTTATCACTTCTTCGAGAGATCGTTGCAAAAACATAATATACAACTATTTGTATGCAGAATAATAATAATAATAATAATAATAATAATAATAATAATAATAATAATAATAATAATAATAATAATACACAGAGCTAGCCAGAGAGTTAGCAGGGATTTGGATTATGAAGAAAATCAAAATAGTACCGATAATAGTAGGAGCACTAGGAACAATTCCGAAAAGCTTCGAAAAAAGAACGTCAGAAATTGGAATCAGAGGAATAACTACAAAGTACAACGACTAACGAAAATGAAAACGACTGAAATATTAAGGGAAACCCCTTGAATGTGGAGAATAATACAAGAAAACAATATAACGAATAAGCGTTACAGGAAATGAAAAACACCAAAGCTGCATATCTACAAGTTCTACACCCCCATCATGCATCCCCTCCTAGTTTAACCACCGCTCCTCCCAATAAAAAAGTGGCACCAAAGAGCTGAGAAGGGTTAAGAAGGACTGAAAGACCGAGGAGAGAGCGCCAGCCAGAACTCGGTTGGACAAGCGCAAAGAGAACTGGGACTTTGGGGAGGCTTAGTGCCACTCAAATGCCAGTATAAATCAATGGCCACTGCCGGCGAGAAATCAAATGTAAGAGGCTGCTGGGATGATGCAAATTCATTTGCAAATGCTATCGAAGGAGGTGGAGAGAACTGGACGTCTGGGAAGACTTGTTGTCACTCAACCTCCAGAGAATACCACAGCTTTCCAATCAGATCGTTTGTTGACTTGTGTGAAAGCTCCATGTAAACCAATAATATATATATATATATATATATATATATATATATATATATATGTATATATATATATATATATGTATATATATGTATATAAATATATATAAATATAATTTATATATATATATAATTCTAGGTTAATATTTTGCAGTTGTAAAGCAGCTAATGAAATTTAAACAAGGTCAATAAAATAGTGATGCATACCAAAGTAGGGATATATATGAATTTAATATAACGCTACACATTCATAAGCATGTTTCGGGGAACGACAAGTAACTAGAGACCTCTTATATACACTCACACACATACATACATATATATTTTATGTGTATGTGCATATATATATATATATATATGTATATATATATGGTGTCCCAAATATTGATCAAATATGAGATAGAACTATCGAAGCATCAACTAGAGAAAAAAGATTTCAGTGCATCTACATTAACTCTACTAAAGTAATCAGGAGGCGTTACATCATCAAGGCGTCGATATCTATCATAGAGTGATACTTTCCAGTTGAATTTCAGTTTCGAATCCGTCAGCTTCTTTTGGAGCACCATATATATATATATATATATATATATATATATATATATATATATATATATACGCACAGATAAAGAGTGGGAAAATAATAGATAATGGTTTTAACTAGACGAGTATTTTTCCAAGTCAGGCAAGGGGAGGTCATATATTAACCTTAGGTGTGCACTGGCCATGAAAATAACGATTAAGTAGAGAGATAGATCGGTCGCTTTTATCCGTATTGGATCTGAAAGACGAAATCTGTTCACTCAGATTTGGCATGTCTAAATCCCGTGTCGAATAGATGGTTCTAACAATATAGCTTGCGATAAATTAAACACGTATTTTTTTATATAGCTACATTGTTTATCTAGTAACCGTATCTATGCTGACACCATCATGAAGGTGATATTCTTTTTTTTATTTTATTTTATTATTTTTTTTTAGTAACGCTTTGTTCTCTGGTGGAGCAGCTCTGTTGTTTATATTTGGAGACAAGTTCATACTAAGAGATACGTTTTCGATTGAGATTGAAGATGGTCGTTTAAGTAAACGTTTCATAAGTTGCTTCTCTAACTTTTTGTTTTCGATAAATTACTTTTTTATAGTCGCACAATTTTAAAACTGTTTTTTCTTTCCTGAACGTTTTTCGATTGTCTCATCAATCATAATCGATAATAAAAGCTATTTTTCCGACTTCTACTCTTCATGTTAAATAAAGTTGTTAGGGTCGGATGGTGCATAATGGGCAGGTAAGTCCTAGATGACAATTTAATAGAGAATCAAAGCACGTTTACCATATACTCTATGTAGTGAAAGTGACTCGGTATGTTAGTGTTAGTAAAACCATTCGATACTAACGATATATATATATATATATATATATATATATATATATATACAACCACCTTATTTTACTAGTGATTCCTTGATAAAATATTATATTTGCATTGATTATATAATTACAGGGTGGAACAATAGAATTCTCACCTTAGAAAAAACAACATGATTTCATTTCTGTTTCATGAAAATCGGGGTTGTTTTTGTCGCAGACTCTTGACTAGTTTGCCAACTGTGTACAAATCACAAACCCGATTTGAGCCTTCTATCATGTCTGAAAGTAACACAATGTCAACGACGGGATCGGAGATTCGCCACTGTACAACTTATTCTCTCTTTCTATCAAACTCATTAAAAAGGACAATTGTCAGCACTCTCAAAATGCAAATCTGGGCCGTTGTCTACTTGTGAGCACAGCTTAACGAAGTTTCCGGCTACGGTTATAGTATTTGGTCTGATTTTAAGTGAAAGCCTTATCCTGTATTATCATATATTCGAAGTCCGCTTGAAAGTCAACACTAAAATAATGCCTAGATGTGCTGAAGAGTCTGGTGATCCCTTGGTGCATTCAAGTGGCTGCTGTCAGACTATGCGAATGGCAGAGGGACGAGGCGTCGGCCGACAAGTCGAAAGAGACAAAATCTTGCCTTCAGAAGGAGTTCGACTTTGTACACTTCTCTCACTGGCCCCGCTCCTGACACGCCCTGAAATCATTATACTACGTCGTTTGGACATACGTTGAGAACAGCACGAAAATTACCTCCTACAACACTAAAGCTAGCCTGGTCGTGGCATTCTGTCGTGTATTTGTCAACTACCCGGCGGCGTTTATGAAAACAGCATGCTCCAAATTCCGGATCTCTATCGAGATGATGATTGCAGTTAAAGGTTTCCGCATTAACTAGATGTCATCTCTATTACATAATCAAGTTACCTAAATTAAGTTGTAGCCTTGTTTTCTATAGGATTACAGATGTATCGTTTCTATCTGTATTTCAAAAACATTTTTTCTTCAATTATATAAATTTGTATATATATATATATATATATATATATATATATATATATATATATATATATATATATATAAACCGTGTCAACCGCGATACTGCAGACTAATGATATATACATATTTCAATAAATATACGTTACAAAAAATTAGAGTTATATCATCAAATAGCTGCTTAAAGTTAATTTTTTTGTCCAAATTTTATTCAAATTTGTGCGAGATTCATGAAGTTATAGCATTTTATTTTATATTAAAGAATTTATCTTGTCCATCGCTTTATTGCAAATCTTTGATGTGGCAAAAAAATCGGGCGATTTAAGGTTATAAAAAAAACAATGATTTTCCTGGACTCGAAAAGGATCATAGTTTTTTTCCTCGGAGCTGGAAAGTATCCAAGTACCTTGGCTGTATTCGTAAACAATCCCAACATCAAATTTACAAAGGATAACTGTATCAGGAGCAACCTTTTAGATTGTGAATTCGGAAAATTCGTAGGAAAGTCAAATGAACCCCAAACAGCACCAGTGCTTCAATTTTTGAAATAATTGGATTCGTCCTAGATCCATGCAAGTTCGATGTCATGTATTGAATGAGATAGCAAGGAATATCAAACCTTTTCCAAGCCCTCCATTGAGCAAACAACATAAGGGAAAACGAATAGCTTGAACACAGAATAACATGAAAATGGATTTTCAGCGTGTCCGATTTATGGATAAGCGCAGTGCTACTCTTGATATTCGTGAAGCATGCGCCAACGTTTGGAACCTGAACGGAACTTTGATTCCTTACATAGTCCATCGCCAATACGGAGATGCCGGCATCATGTTTCGGGCTGAAATCAATGGAGATAAGTTGGTTGGACAATTCCAAGTGCGAGAGGGTGTAAAGCTTACTAGCACTGCGTACAGGGCCTTTTTGGGTAATCTCAGTCTCCATAGCAAGATGCCCTATCATTGTCACGTCGCTTTCAATGACATTTTTGCATGACAATACACAATCCCACCTTACTAGAGCTTTATTTATAGGTTTAGTTTTCGTTGAATTTATTGGTTTCATTGGAGTAACCCTCATGGTCTTACTATCGTGATTCTCGGACCTTAAACCCATTAAAACATCTGTGGTCAATATTGAAAATAAAGATTTATGAGGGAGACCAGAGCCATAACTCCTTTTCAGATCAAACAATTGACTTCCCAGGTGGACAAAATGTTATTTAAAAAATGGTGCATATGTCGATAAATAATTCATTTAGTTGAGGCTTAGCACCTAGGATGTGCTTTTGTTTATAATTCTTTGAGAGAATAAATATAATAAAAAATAATGTTTTCATGATAAGATATTGTAGTTTTGCCGTAAACAACATTTTAAGACATTTCCAATAAAGCGATTAACAGTGAAAATCCCTTGATAATGAAAAAACATGTCACAAGTTTGTGAATATCGCATGAATTTGAATACAATTTAGGAAAATAACTAACATAAAAGCACTTCTTTATGATGCAATTATTTTGATGGTGTATAATTAGTGAGATTATGATATTTACTAATCTACAATAAAGTAATTAACACAGTTTATCAATATATATATATATATATATAGAGAGAGAGAGAGAGAGAGAGAGACAGAGAGGGAAGAGAGAGAGAGAAAAAAGGAATTATCTTTTTAATTATAAGATTGTACACTTTTATCAGCCGATAGTCCATATGTTTCTTTTCCATGAACTTCATATAATTTTAAATAATTACAACACCTTCAAATACTTTAGATAAAGGAAGACCTATTCCAAATTGACGTTGAACTTTTAAAATTCTAGTTGAACATAAAATGAAATGCCATTTTAGGAAATAATTCTAAACGCGGGTAAGTAATAATGAATGGAAGATTATTCTGAATGTATGCTACAAAATCACTGCATTATCGTGAATAGTGAGAAATCCTCCAAATATTATATATGTCTATATGAATTTTATCGGGTACCTTGCGCAATTGAATATTATGAAAACGCTTTCCTAATATGCATTTCAACTACATATTCATATCCTTGCTCATAATTGAGTAGTCTACTTTTTGGCTGGAAACTAAGCATGAGAGGTATCATTATTTCTTAGAGCTTTGGTCTTTTTACTAAAGATTAGTTAAGTTGAATGACAGCTATTTAAGTCTACATTCGTGTATGAAATAATCCATTACACACCTAACTAAATATTCTTACTAAGTGCATGTTTATATTTATTAGTCATGTTTCGGGTATTTTGGAAATATTATTATGGAGTAATCTATAACACGGACTGGTCAGTTAGAAATGTTATATATGTAAAACGCAGGTAAAACTGAATCATAACTGCTTAAACAAAAGGGTTATTGAATACAAACACCATCAAATAAATGTGAATGAAAGAACTCCTTAGAACTAAATTATACGGTAGGAACTTACTTAAAAAATAACACGTGGTATAATAAAGCGTTCGTATGCTGGACATATCAAGCCCAGGTACTTAGACAAGAGAACAAGAAACCTAATGAAAATGAACAGTACATTACACTTAAAGGATGATAATGACCAATATTACGTGAAAATAAAAGACGAAAATAACTGATTAGTTTTATTTTCTAATTGCAGGAATGTCACTAATACGAATTTGAAAGATACATAATGCAAAACGCAGAAAGTCGCTCATCGCAGCAAGAGCTGCTGTAAAAATGAGCAAAACATCTAAACAAGGCTACAAGATGTCACAGTAGCAAACACAATAGATAATCAGCCATCGAATAAGACCATATGATGAATGTCAACGCGACAGAAAGCGAAGCACACGAAACTAGCCAGAAAACGGAAATGGATAACGAACACGAAGAAAGTCAAGTTAATGCCAACATTCGTAGCAGAATTAGGGAAAATAACGAAAAATCTCAAAACAAAAAATGTTTGGAAGAAATTGAAATTTGAGTGGCGGCTAAAAATATACAACGGACAGCAATAATGAAAATAGTGTAAACATTAATAATTAAGACGAAAAGGACTGGTTAGTCTTAAGAACTACGTGAATAACACAATAAACGAATTAGAATAATGCGTAATGCTAAATATGAAAAGGTTAAGCATACCAGCAGGAGACACTGCGAAAATTAAGAACGATACGTAGTAATAAGAGATAGGACGAGAAAAAGTGGAAAAAGTAACCGCTATGAAGTTGTTTATAAAAATGTGATGAAAAGAGACTCGCGTAAACACCGGGACATGGTAACGAAAATTACATCTTAAACAGAGGAACTGAATTTTACTGATAACCTCCTTAAATGCTGCTCTTAAAACTAACTTTTTCAAAGCTTAAAATAACCCATCAAAACAGCAAGTGTAGACTGTTGACAAAGAGACGAACTGTTACTTCATAACAAGTGAATTCACAAAAAATATTAGCATGAATCGAACCGAGTAAGAAACACAACACACTCAGTACTATACAAACAATTGCATTTTGAGCACTCGAACACCGTACCCTGCCAGCAGTAGAAACGAAAACTTACGGAAATTATTGGGTATAGGGCGTACGGACAAACTCCTCTAAATAAGGGGATAAGATGTCCTAATAGTTAGACTAAAGAAAAAAGTTTCCCTAATCGTAGGATCTCTGGTCTCAGGAGAGTAGAGGATGTCCATTACTGAAACAGAAAAACCAAGCATATACATGGAACTTGCCAGAAATATGAAAGGGATATCGAACATTCGGAAAATCAAGAAAATCGCATAATCGATACACCACTAGGAACAATCGCGAAAATTTTCGAAAACTGTATGGGAGAAATTGAAATCTGATGGGGGGGGGGCTTAGTAGATCAAACAGACAGCAATAATGAATACAGGGAGAGAAAAAATAACGAAACCTTAAGGAAACTTCTCAGATCCGGAAACCAATCCACATAAACTAAATGATCACAGTTAATCTACAATAGTATTGGAATGACGAGAAGAAAAACACAACCGTAAAAATATTGAACCAGCAACATTGAGTAGTTAAATATTACGTTAAGATAGCGGTTATGGCTTACGCCTGTGCCAAACTAAATGAGCGAGGGGGGGGTATAAAAACTTAGAAAGATAGCGTAGGGAGAATAATAAGTAAGCGTCCACTAAAAGAATGCGAAGAATGCGGGGACGTTGAATAGACTTCTTGCCATCTAAATAACGGGGAATACCAATTTCTGTTGGCAGCGAGAAATCAATGTTTAGCGGTTGTGCAAAAACAGAAAGCCATTTGTAACAGTTATAGAATAAGATGAAGAGAATTAGGAAATCTACGTAGAAATTGTAGTAAACTCCACTAAATGAGCGGATAAGATGTCCTAATAGTTAAAACTAAAGAAAAAGTTTGCCAAGTCGTAGAAGGGCCGGCCCGGAGAGTAGAAGATGTTTATTACTGAAATAGAAAAACGAAGCATATACATGGTGGTGGTGGAGGAGGAAGAACAAAAACAACAACAGCCACAATTGAAACGGAAATTATGCTACGCTCCCAATGAGTCTATTATCATTTTATCTAGTCAAAAACATATCTTGTATTAGGTAATCATTATGTTTAAATAATATAGCATTCTATAAACCGACGGAAAACACTGGCTATCTTTATAAATTTCATCTCAACATCACAAATATTAATCTCTAGTTAGTGTTCACTTAAACAATCATGTGTTTCCTTATTTCTTTTACATTCGTTACTTTCGCAGCTGTCAATTGATGAGTGTACCCAGCTGCTAATTGCCAAACTTCGCGAATGACGCCGTGATCATAATGAGATTTTCTTAAAGTGTAATTAGGAATTTGCCTGGAATTCATTGTACGACGTTTTTAGTATTCGTTTTTTTTTTTTTGTTTTTTTTTTCCGATATATTAATTACTACGATTTTCTCAGTTTGTTTTTCTTCTTAAATGCTCGGAACTCTCTCAGACCAAAACAAAACTATAAGATATAAAGTTAAGAAAACGTATGTCAGTAAATTGGTTCCTAATTAAATAGTTATTTTTGAATGCGTTCATGTTTCTCTATCGCAGCATTTGTACGACGGAAAGTTCACTCTAGTAAGATAATTAATATGTTATTTATAAATAGCACATCTTTTCTTTTCAAGTTTCATGGTCCTCCATTTCAGTTATCACTTTAACGTATTTTGTTATACTCGAGCACTCATTCTGTCTATTTGCTAATAGTAAAAATAAAAAAAGAAAGTAAATTAAATAAATTAAAGTAATGAAACATGGATTGGAATCATAAATAATAAACGAAACTTTATTAAAGCATAGAAACTAATACTAGGTAACCCATAGTTCGGGGAGTAAAAAAATAATTTTAGCAAAACAATGTATAATATTATTATTTTTTTCTCCACCAACTCCTCCTCTTCATGATTATCGTCGTCGACATCATCATCATCACCATGATTATTATCATTATTATTAGTAGTAGTAGGAGGAGGAGAAGTAGTAGTAATAGTCGTAGTAGTAGTAGTAGTAGTAGTAGTAGTAGTAAACTATCATCAACTATTTAAATAACGTGTTCCCAGATTAAAAACTAGTCAATGACAAGTTTTATTTTTATATTTTGTTTCCTATTTACTTGCCTCCTCACAAGGTCGATTTGTAATGTGGGGAGATGCCCACTCTCCAACAATGTGCACTCTAGATCAGAACAAAATAAAAATGGCTTCAGTATAGAAGGGTTTCTCCTCCAGTGATCGAGGTCAGAAGAGGTGAAGTGCAGTATCCGAATGCTGTTACACAAATAACAGAAATTACCGCCATTCTGTCCAGAATTTTAAAATATGTGGTCACACACATGGGATATTTTTTTAAAGTACATTTTCGCCCCAAACAAGGCGCATTGCCACTTTGGTGTAGGGGGCTACTATCAGGGGCAGCAACTACTGGGGCACTATGTTGGGATTTGGACAGCAAGATGTCGGTTCACTTGAATTTCAGCATGTCAGTAAAGTTAGGGAAACAGGAACCTGGAATGGAATTCCAGAGTCTAGCGGTTCTCGGGAAGAGACTACTGGAGTAGAAAGATATTTTACATCTAGGGATCTCTACTGTGTGGGGGTGGGATTAAGCTGCCTGTTTGGTTTGTCGAGGGTATCTACGTCGTGAGGGCACAAGTGTGTGCAGTTCGTCAGAGCATTAACCATTAAAATACTTGTAGAACAGGAGGAGGGAGTGTGGAACAGGCAGAGAGAATATCTCGAATTGTTTTTTTATATATTCTTGTAGGTTGAGAGAATTATATACTTGGGAATCAACTACATAAACGGACCTTGAATGTAGGATACAATGACAGAAAAGTGTATCATGTCAACCGAATGCTTCAATTATGTATTAAATCTCAAGTAATTATTTTATTCAGACATTTCTGGATAACTGGCAACCAGATGTGAACCCTCAGCGAACCCTAATGGGGATCTTCTTGTCAAATATGCCTCGTACTCGTTTTTACAGGGAATTGTTCGCATGATCCCTCGGCGCAGTAAGGCTCGTTAATAGATTTGCTCGGAGTCGATCTCACTTTCGGGTTGATTCCGCTGTCACGCTGGAAGTGAAGAGATTTTCATGCACGCATAAGAAAAACAGACTCAAATATCTCCATTCTACTTAGTTAATTCAGGTTAGATATAAAAAATATGATATACACTTATATACAATCGTTCAGTTTTAGATTTTTAACAAACACTAATGTGTCCTAATTAGATCTAATTACTTTCAGATTTGCATTGATGAGATCGAGAATAGAGGGGGAGTGACGACTCTTCTATTATACAATAGATGCACATATATTGTATCAATGCACCTGCGAATCTGCAAACGCTCTCAGTCATGTTTTCCACGATCGAAAGAGATTAACCTCGTGACCCATCGTTTGGCATTGTGCTTAGAGGCCATACGTTCCTGAGTCAGGGCTCGCTGGCGTCGGAAACGAAATTATATTTCGTTAAGTCTCTCAAATTGTCACTTTCGCCAAACAATCAGATTTATACGTCGGTTTCATAAAAAAATAATGAAATTCATTACTTAATTCTTTCTTTTCAGCATACAATAATACTTAACAAATAACACAAGCATAGTTGACGGCATTCTCCAGAGTTTCGAGAGTCTCACCCCCTTAATGGGGAGCCTTACCGCTCCTTAGGACGGTCACGTCACATTATGACCAATATATAGTTTAATTACATTTTCACCCCAAACAAGGCACATTGCCACTTTGGTGTAGGGGCTACTATCAAGGGCAACAGCTACTGGGGTACTATGTAGGGATTTGGGAAACAAGATGTTGGTTCACGTTGCACTTGAACTTCTGCACGTCCGTACAGTTGGGGAAAGAGGGACCTGGAATGGAATTCCAAAGTCTAGCGGTTCTGGGGAAGAAACGAGTACAACGATATTTTACATCTAGGGATCTCTACAGTGTGGGGTGGGATTTTGCAGCAGGTCGGGTCTGTCGAGGGTGTTCACGTCGTGGGGGCACTAGTGCCTGCTGTTCGTCAGAGCATTCACCATTAAAATACTTGTAGAACAAGCAGAGAGATGCAGCGTGTCGTCGATGGGACAGAGGCTGAAGCTTAGATGGCAGTTAAGGGCATATCAGATTTGCGACTCTCTTTTTAACCTTGTCAAGGAGCGAGAGACTAGTAGCCGATGCACCAGCCACAATATGACAGCAATACTCCATAAAAGGGCGAATGGTTGCATTATAGAGGTACAGGATACTTTCGGGTGTCAGTAGTTGTCTAGCACGGTAGAGAGAGCCACCTTCCTTGCAGCGGCCCTGGCAATGCCCGCGATGTAATTGTTCCAACTCATGTTTCCTGTGAACATTAGGCCAAGGAGCTTGAAAGACGTACTCTCAGATAAAGAGTCGTTGGCCATTGCTATAGGTGGTAGAGAAGGTTTCTTGTAATTATTGAATGAAACTAGTTTAGTATTGTCGGCATTGAACGTACACCATCCATTTTTGTCCCCATTCCACTAAAGATTGGAGGTCATCCTCTAGTGTTTCTGCCATTTCTTTAGATATGTGTTCATTTGTTTTCCTGTCGTGCCTGTTATAGAGTGTGGCGTCATCAGCATATATACCCATCTAAGAGACAATTTTGTCGGGGAGGTCATTTATGAATATCAGGAACAGTGGAGGTCCAAGGATAGACCGCTGGGGCACTCCCGCATTTATATCATATTGTTAAGATGTACAACCGTCGAGGACAACCTGGATTTTTCTCTTATTTAAGAAGGATGTAATTATGTTACGTATTCTACCAGTGATACCGTATGATCTAATCTTCCTGAGGAGACCCTCATGCCATATCCTGTCAAAAGCCTTAGATATATCTAGAGCTACCGCTCTGCCCTCTCCCGCTTTGTCCAGTGAATGATATATACGTTCAGAGATTACAGTTAGAATGTCTGCTGTGGAACAGGCTTGTCTAAATCCATATTGTTGGTCAGTCAGAAGGTTAGCATCTGTTAAGTGCTGGACTAGAGCATGGTTAATCAAGGTCTCAAATATTTTGGCAAAAAGTGGGAGGAGGCTAATGGGGTGATAATTTAATGGGGCAGTTCTTTCGCCAGTATTCTTGAATACTGGTACCACAGAAGCAGTTTTCCAACAGCCCGGAATGCATGATTCATTAAGGCATTTGTTGCAGGGTTTGGAGAGAACTGGAGCTACTTCGGCTGAGCACTTTTTTAATAGCACAGCTGGGATGAGATCAGGTCCACATGCTTTTGAAGTGTCAAGGGTTTTTTTTATGATAGCATGCACCTGAGCAGGGGTGATTTTCAGATCGTCTAGCGTGGCGTCTGTCCGCATAGGAAATTCAGGTAGGGTTGGTTGGAAGGGTCCAGTGTGGAGTTTGAGGCAAACCGACTTGCAAGCATGTTATCCTTTTCGGTTGCTGAGCAAACAACCTCGTGATTGATTGTTTCTTAGTGGGGGAATTGTTGATTGCTCATTATTTACTACACTTTTGTTGATTTTCCAGAAGTCACGAGTTCCTAGTTTTTGTGCTTCGATGCGTTTTTTAGTGGTTTCCATAAATTCTCTCTTAGCTGTCGCTATTTCTTTCTTAACGTTACTTCTAGCTTATATGTACTTCTGTCTGTTTCAACTGGACTTATGTCGGTTAAATCTGCGATATGCATGCTGCCTCTGAGCAATGGCAGTTGCGCAAGTTGAAGTAAACCATTGAGGAGAGGGGGGCTTGCTATAAAATTTCCGCACGGGAACATGCGCTTCGATTGCAGTTTTGAACCATTCAGTGGTCTCGTTTGCACACTGTTCAGCAGGAAGAGAAAAATATTTCCCCATCGGGCATCTCTGATCAGATCTCTGGTGGCTTCCCGGTCAGCCTTTTTATAATATCTCGTTGTTTTGAGCACTGGCTCTTCGGTTGTGGCTCAAGAGTTTAGGGCGATTTCAACCATTATCACTGTATGATCAGCGTTGCCAAGTGGGATGTAGGCATTCGTTATACTATCATCAGGAACTGTGGTCAAAAACAGATCTAAAAGTGATGCGTGTTGTTCTTCCTGGTCAGGGAAACGGGTTGGAAAAGTAACAATGTGTGATAGGGAGTGAGATATAGAGAAGCTATGAGTTGTGCTACCCGCTGCATCTGTGTAAGTAGAGAATCCAAGCCAGTTTTGTGGTGGACATTAAAGTCACTTAATACATGTACTTGTGCGTTAGTGTCGAAGGAGAGTGCTGTGTCTATGCTGTCAGAGACTTTGTTTATTATGGTGCAGTCTTGGGACGAGGGAGAGCGGTAGAGAAAATAAAAGTAGCTAATGTTGAGTTGCATGTTAAGTCTAAAGCACATAAACGCTTGATCATCCGATTCTAGGTTTGTGTCTCTAGTCAAGGGAAGGGTATTACGAATGTAAACTCCAAGTCCGTGCATGCGTCTGTCATAATCCTTACGACAGAGGGGGAGATATCCAGGCATGTTAAAGTAGTTAGAGGTGATGGAGGAGTGTAGGTTAGTCTCACTTAGTGCTAAGATATCCGGAGTATTTGTTAGAATTGCTTCAACATCATCTGAATTAGTTTTATAAACCCACGGATATTTGTAAATGCAAGCCTCAAGGGACGAGGCAAGTTGGGTTTGTTTGACCTTAAGCCTGGTTTAAGCTTATTTTTAGATTGTACTGTCATCATATATTTTTACGAGTTTTAGTTAGGTAAGGGGGAGCTGAACTGGAGGTTATGCAGAGTATCACACATGCATGACAATTAGACCATCAGCTGACCCTTCTTCAACTAGGATAGTGGCATCAGGAAAGCCCACCGGGGATGAATGCGGGGTCCCTTTCGACATTGCCCTACAAGCATCCCGATATTATACAACTGTTGATGGAGCAGCCACTCTAAGTTCAACCAAAGAGTTAGGGCACCTGTACAACCAGTCGGAAACAGCAGCCAGGTACTGTCAATCCGGTACCCTCAACCCATCAGAGGAAGTTCAACCCAATCTAATTGCTCAGGCATATCTGGTACTCAAGCACTCCCAAGTGCCCAGTTTCAGGGGCGGGGTGTGTCGGGAGTTGGGAAACGGCGTTCATTTCCCTAGACAAGAAACAAGATCTACCACTGGGTGTTTCTTTCTTTCGAATCACTGTGATAGAGTCTCTGCGCATACTAATAGGCAAAGAAGGAGTATGGACGCCGGGCCATAGACAGAACCTATCTACTCCTTAAGCAGTTTAGGTTGGCAAACCAGTAATTTGTTTGAGTCACCAGCCCTAGGCAGGTTGTCATCCGAGACTGAAGAGGCTACCCTCCTCTTTGGTTTAGTTTCACTGTTTTCCTTCTCCTAGACGGATGATCTGGAAAGATCTACTGGGGCCGTCACCACTGAGAGGGTTTGCTCCGCGCCTAGGTTCTAATCCAGGTATTTCTGTAACCCCGCATGGTTAGTTAATGTTACTGGGTTAGTTTGTAGAGATTATATATCTGCTGAATAGTTACACTCCTCAAAGTGAATTAAGGGCATTGCTATTTCATTGTTACTGGATAAAGGGGGTGAGTACAGTCATGCAGTCTAAGCAACTTTTATTTTAAGAAGGTTTGTTAGAAAGGAGATAATGTGGTTTGAGGCTTTCCCTTTATATATATTTTTTATTTTATTCATGTTAGCTTGGGTCTAGGATATCATTAAAGTGTGAGTAGGTGTTAAGAATTTAACTACGAGTTGCGCCCAAACTATATTTTAGATGTCAGGAGGGCTTGAGATGCGAGTGCAATATAGTACGGATAAAACAGTAAGTTTTGAGTCATGTGTAATTAGGAAAATAGATATATCGGCAAGTTTTTAGTACATGCGAATAAAGTTGAAGGTACTAAGTGTGTTTCAATTATTGAGGGAAGATAATTTCATCTTTCAAGTAGGAGCCATGGCCATTAAGCATTACAAGGGGCATTGGTTCAGTTTCGTATAAATCGTTGCAAAGCTATCTAGGAGGACACAGTTATGTAATGCAGTGCGCTTTGCTTCCGAGTACATACTTTGGCTGTTAAGTACCTAACTGGAATAGGAATGAACTCCAATGCATGTCCAAGAGGTAGAATTGTATACATGTTTAGTGATTAAGCAGTTAGCATGTGAGGGTTAGGGGCTGGAAGTTAAAGATTCCACTACAAACGCTGTGAAATGTAGGAGTTAAGTGGCGGTTCGGTGGAAAGGAACAGAATGCTAGCGTTCAAGAGACAGGGGCTATTAACTTACAAATAACAGATCTCCATTAGGATTTAGAGTTTCAGGTAAGGTACTTTTGCGCATGCAAGTTAGACAGACGTAGTCGTCTTGGAGGTATAATGTATATTGGGATTTCGTAGCTAGATGTAAGGTGTTTTTTACATTTACAAGAACTAGTTCATGGCGATTCGGAATTCGTATTCTGTATTTATAGGCAGACATTAAGGTCAGGCACAGAGCATAGCATCCACTCAGGAAAATAGTTCTAGTATCACAGCGAATATACTGCATATTTCAGTTATGAATATAGTGAAAGTTAAATTGGGGGCACTCATTTTTAATTTCCTATTTTTTTAAATTTTTCATTTATATATATATATATATATATATATATATATATATTGCCTCTTTCCATGGCTGTTGATATTAAGTATCGAACTTAAATAAAGTTCTTCTGTCATGTAAATAAGCTAATAGGGATCCCCCCCACCACGACCTCGATGTGACATGGTTAAAAGAAAGAAATTAGTCAGGAAATTGTTTTACAATAAATGAATTAAAAATGGTTAAGATGTGTGAGAAATAAAAATAAAATAAAACTACATAGAATGATATGAGCACAAACGAAAAAAGAGGGTTAGATTTGATTGACTTTAACAAAGTGAGCATAAAAATGTACTTAGCTTAAAGTTTCATCTTCGAGGTTAACGTCTACTACTTAATCTTGTCTAACGTTATCGATTATACTTAGCCGTTTTCTCATGTATTGTTATCACTTATGTTTGAATTTATCTTTTGTAAATGCTTAATCTATGACCACACGACAAAGCCATGATTATATTATTAATGGATTGGTTAACCACTTGGTAGAAGTCTGAGGATATCGGTTATGCTATATTCACAATTTATAAAGATTTATTTAACTTCTTTATATTTTGAAATGAAATTAACTTCGTAATGTATTTATTAAATTTACAGAATTGTGACGGAGGGACCGATAAACGGTCCAAATCTCTAAAATAATAAGAATTAATCGATCCCGTTCATGGTAAAGACAAGGCTTTTTTTTTTAATCGGACTCCGAATATTTTCACTTTATTTAGGATGTTCTTTTACAGTTAAGAGTTAATTAGAATGTATTTATAATGCAGTTTTATTTTTATACGTTTCCCACGTAGTTAGTAACGATTGCCTTTATATAAAACAGTATTAGTTGCAAATACATCCAGTAAACGGTAAGTCAAATCAAACCAGAAGGATTCCATGAGCAAAGCTTCTTTCTTAGAACTGCACGCATGTGGAACTCTGTTCCGTCTGCCTGCTACCCACCTGACTACAACTTGGATGTCTTCAAGTCCAACGTAAACAAATTCCTAAGGAACCGCCCCCTTAAGTAAACACTTCATCAAATCTCCACACTAACGTAATGTACTTGCAATAACGTTTATCCCTGAGTGGCTTCCGGGCCTTGATAAGTGGTGACCACTGTGTAAAAAAAGGGGGATTGACTATCCTCTCATGTTATTCTCTTTAGATTTCATATCTATCTTTTTATATGCTCAAATTTAACGCCCGTCTTTATTTGCATATGCCAACATTTTAGTTCTCTATCGGTCGGGTTTTGAATTCGATGCCGGCAACTTTTTATGATACGTGTACGCCACCATTGTCATCATTGTTTCTATGACAGTTGACATTCTTTATAAAATAATCAGTTACTCTCCAGAGGGAAACATTCATTTACTTACAACGATTAATTATTAAATAGCATCTACATCTTTATTTTTTTATTGCATTTTCACCCTAGGCAATTCATAGTGCCACTTTGATGTTAGAAGCTACTATCTGAGACATAAATTTCAGGAATATTATGTAGAAAGTTAATCAGCAAGATATTGGTTTACATTAAACTTAAAATTCTGCATGTCAGTTCAGTGTGGGAAGCACGAACTCGAACAAGAATTTCAAATTCTTGCAGTTTTGGTGAAGAAAATATTGGAGTAGAAGGCTTTCTGACATCTGAAGATCTCTACCGTGTAGGAGTGGGACGTTGTCGGATTTCTCGCGGGTATTTACATCAAGGGCGTACAAGTGCTTGTCGGTCGTCGGAGCAATTACCATTAAAATCCTTGTAGAATAGGCAGATAGATTCAACATTTCATCGATGGTAGAGATGTTGAAGCTTAGCTGACATTTCCGGCCATATTAGGCTGGTGACTGTCTTTTGATCCCTGTCCAGGAGTGAGAGACTATAATTTAGAGTAAAGAATTACTATTTGTGTCGATTACATTAAGCTTATATTTGTTCTGTTGAGATATATGTCGGATAACGTTTTTTGTAACATTTAAATTTTTCAAGATGTAAAACAATTTTTATTGCCCACGAAGAATTTTATTGACATGTTTAAATCGTTTCTAATCAACTCCTATATGGAAATCATCAAGTGCTTATTTAAAATTGAAAGGGTTTTTCCCTGCTCGTTTTCCTTATCATAGCCATTCTGCCATCATCTTCATGTTCATTTTTATGGTTTCCTTTATTCCAACCATGTTTCTCATTCTATCTTCAGCTATTCTTAGATCCGCATTTTCCCTCTCTCCTTAACTTTATTATTTCTAATCTTTTTCGACCAATCGGTTTTTCGCACAAATGCACACGCACTCTCTCTACCTTGGTGTGTTGTCTTCCTGTGTTTCTCTCTCGCTCACAGGTTCTTTCCGTTTTTCTTTCTTTCTTTCTCTCTCTCTCTCTATATATATATATATATATATGTGTGTATATATATATAACTACTTCATTTACTCACATAAAGTTAATATACGAAAGTATAGATTTATGCGTAAGCTCAAAGTATTTACTTCAAAAGTGCTCAATACGTAGGTAGAGCTAGTTAGTAATTTATAAAATATATATGGCGATTAGCTACACTGAATATTCGGCGTTTCATCCACTCTAGGATTCGTCAGGCTTATGCACGAATTCTGTGGTTGTTCATCGTTTTTATCCTCAACAGAAGAGGACCATATAAAAACGATGAACAACCACAGAATTCGCGCATAAGCCTGACGAATACTAGAGTGGATGAAACGTCGAATATTCAGTGTAGCTCAATCGCCATATATATTTTATAAATTACTATATATATATATATATGTATATGTATATGTATATATATATACGCACAAGCGCATATATGTATAATCTATATATCTATAAAAGTGAACGTGTCTGTCTGTCTGTCTGTGAACATTTCCCTACGCAATAACTCTGTCAATTTTTAGTCTATAGACTCGAAATTTGAAATACCGGGTACTGAGATTTGGGAACATCGATGTGACGGGTGTCAGCCAGAAATTTGGCTGTTAAGGGGTCAAATTTCAACGATTTGACCTTTAAGAACTCTACCAAACTCCTCCAACAATTTTGGGTCTACACCCTTGAAATTTTAGATATAGGTTCCTTGAACCTGGATCTAACTTAATAAAGTGATTTGAGCTCAGAACTATAACTTTTAAGGAGTCATAATAGGGGTCAAAGTTTAAAAAAATTGACCGCTATTTTTTTTTTGCTCAACATACACCTCCAAACACCCGGGCAACGCCGAGCTGAAATGCTAGTATAATATAATAATAAATACGAAATCTACATTAATCAAAATATCATATTTAATTGGCAGCCTGCTAGTATAAAAATAAAATATTTTGATGCATATTGTTCCTCGTTTTATACATTAAATCCTTTTTTTTATGAACGTATAGGCCTGTTTTTTGTTGCATTTAATTGCTGTTTTCTGTTTTTCCATTAAAGGTTTCATGGTTCTTTCTAAATCTCTGTATCTTAAAATCCTTCTCTTTTTCCCCTTCAACCATACTAACAAACACACTCTCTTTTGTACTACATATAAATGTACACACACAAACAGACGCACACGCACACACATATGCACAGCACCAGTGTGTCAGTGATTATGCCGTATACCTCTATATTAAAGTGAATCATTTGATATATAATCCTGTTTTGTGCGCATATCGAGAGAATCTTTATTCGGTCTTTTAATCCTTTTATTAATTTTAGAATTTGGCTAGGTTTTAAATGTAGATTGTAGTTTCCGGATTCTCACTCCTTTCGACAAACTCATATATAAATAGACAACCGAAATTTAAGATGTGCTTATTGGGTATGGAATCCTTTCTATATATGTGTGTATATGTGTGTGTCTACATATTTTAGTTTGTTTTTATTTTCATTTTATTTTTCCTTACTCTTCTATTATCGATATCCTTTTTTGTTTGTTTTTTCTTCTTAATTTAAACACGACAAGCACATTGTTATTTCTCTCGCTTCTCGCACTTTATAGATTTTGACTAACTTTATGACTTTATTACCTTTTCCTCTCTTTCTCACATTTTATAGTACATTTTCAGTGTAATGGTGCAGAGTTTTGAAATCAAGAAAATAATAAAAAATTAAGGATAATAAAAGAATGGAGAAAAATAGAAATAGAAATTAACGAAACAAATTTAGACGCACAGCGGATGTGCTCCTAAAACGGCATCGATTGGCTTCGCCTTAAGTGCCATTCGTATTCGGTGAAATAGATTACACTTAGCTTCAACAGTGTAATGATTTACAATAAGTCTTGTAATTATAAAGTAAATTAACAAAACAAATATTGACATGCCATACACAAATAGAGGGGTCAGACTAAATCAAATAACATATTCATTACCTTAAAGGCGCTTATATTTTTATAAAGATCAGTAATGTACATATATGAAAAAATAGATGTCTAACTACGAGTTTAGCGAACACATAGTGAAATTAAGATTGGTTGGTTGGTTGTTTTTGTTTTGCGGCATATCAACTCTTTTCGGGTTATTTAATGCCGAATCCAGTGATTTTGAAGAAAAGTTTTTTAATAGAATATATTTGTTTTTCAATTCGGTTTCTATTTAACCCATAGTTGGGACCCTAACGGGTACTACCACTCCGGGTTAAAGTGGACCTGGGAGCAATGGCAATTAAAGAGTGATTCCACACTCCCCAAAGCCCGCAAGCTGGGGCCTCACCATCGGATATAGTTTAAGGTCATATCTAGGACCAAGTGAAAGTAAGAGAAACGGTAAAGGCACTCGCGAAATGTAAAATCACTCGTCTAGCTGAAACCACGACCAATAAATCTCCCCATCATTTATCTGTGCCTAAACCCAAACGTAAATTCCATGAACAAAGCGTCTTTCTTAGAACTGAACACCTGTGGAATTGTTTTCCGTTTTCCTCTTTCCAGCGGACTACAATATGGTTGTCTTCAAGTCCAACGTAAACAAGTTCTTGATGAGCCGTTCCACTTAAGTTAAGAAATTTACCGAATGCCCATTACTAACGAGCACTATATTGTCTACTGTACACTCCTAGCCCTTATCCTCGAGTGGTTTCTGGCCTCTATAAGTGGTTATAGATATGTAAAACAAAAACTCTCACTGAAAGAAGACTAAAAATCACCCTCTCTAAAAGAAGACTTTCATTGTTACATTAGAGAAAAGGTACTCGTACAGTATCCTAACCGAGAAATAAGGCACTTGTACAGTATAGTACCCATATGGAAAACCAAGAAAACCTTACCTGTGGCGTACATAACAGTAATCCAAACCGAAAATTATATAATATATTCGAGCAGTATGACATTTATATAAGAAATAAGCTGCTTCTTTATTATAGCACTCTATTATAAAAACAAACTCTCACTTATGACATACGGAAAAGTTTGCACAACAGAATATTATGTAAAGTCATCGAGTAGTTTCATCTATATATTAAAAATAAGGTACTTGTACATTATCCTACCCAGGAAATAAGGTACTTGTGTAGTATAGTACTCATATGAAAAACAAATAAAATCCTACCTGTCACATAAAAGTCATTAAAACCGAAAATCACGTTATATATCCGAATAGCATTTTTTTAAAATTACATTTTCACCCCAAACAAGGCAAATTGCAACTTTGGTGTATGGGGATACTATCAGGGGCAGCAACTACTGGGGTACTATGTAGGGATTTGGGCAGCAAGATGTCGGTTCACGTTACACTTGAACTTCTGCACGCCAGTACTGTTGGGGAAGCAGGGACCTGGAATGGAATTCCAGAGTCTAGCGGTTCTGGGGAAGAAACTATTGGAGTAAAAAGATCTTTTACATCAAGGGATCTCTACAGTGTGGGGTGGGATTTAGTAGCCTGTCGGGTTTATTGAGGGTGCTCACGTCGTGGGGACACAAGTGTTTGCAGTTCGTCAGAGCATTCACCACTAAAATACTTGTAGAACAGGCAGAGAGATGCAGCGTGTCGTCGATGGGACAGAGGCTGAAGCTTAGATGCCAGTTCAGGGCATATCAGATTTGCGACTCTCTTTTGAACCTTTCGTCGATGGGACAGCATGACTTTTAGATGAGAAATAAGGTTAAATATTGCAAAAGATGAAAAGAAAACAAAGAAATTATTAGGCTAGACGCACAGAAAATTTGCACAATAGAACATTACTTAAAAGTATCGAGTTTTTACATTTTTAATTTAGAAAAAATGGTACTTCTACAGTATCCTACCCAGGAAATAAGACACTTATAAAGTGAAGTACTCATATGAAAAACAAAGAAATTGTTATCAAATAAGTTATCAAAATCCAAAATCATGTAATATATTCGAGTAGTATAACATTCATATAAAAACTCCGGCGCTTCTCTACTATAGCACTCTGATGTAAAAACAAACACATTCTTTCCTGTGACATACCGAAAATTTAGCACAACAGAAACTTATGGTAATAATTTTAAATATGTGTTGTACATTACTCGCCCTAGGTAAGGATTTTTTCCACATACGTGCTGTAAACTTCCTGTCCAATGAAGGTACAATTAGTCCATACATATTTTGTGTAATAACCGTCGTTGGGTAGGTAAAATATTATAGCAATAACAGGAATGTCCAAATTTTTCTCATTGTTTTATACGGTTCCGAGCAACAGCACGCAGCTGAGCAAGTATATAAACTATTTATAAGTTGATCTGCGAACAGTATGAAAATGCTCTGTCGGGAGGTTATTTGAGGTTTGCTTGTAACACTGTGCAATAAATTACATATTTAAAAAAGTACGTAGCAAACATAAGACATGCTTCGATGTATAAAAGGTATCCAGATATTGGATCTTACCTTTATGTTTGTAGATTAGGCACCATTTTTATGTGCTATAAATCATATTTATTTGTTATTGGTTATAAATATTGAACACGAATATGTCAGTTAAAGCACATTTGTCTTCATAAATTTCTAATTTTATTTGCCTCCATTTTTTTTGTATTTAAGCAATAGTCGAGAAACATGCAAGGTTTTTTTTCTTTGAAAATGCGTCCCACTACTCAAATATGCTAATGAAATTTAACGTCATGTTTATCATTCACATCACTAAGATTCTTCCCAAAACTGTCGAAAGTGATAATTTTGCAGAAACATAATTCGACACAAAAAGTGCAAGAAATGGATTTTCCATTTCCTGTTGCATGTTAAGGTGACTACAGATGTTATATAGCTTTTGATTGTTGCACAATCTTACCTACTACCCTAATTTTTCTTTTTAATCAGAAACTGTAAGTTACTCATTTCTGCCATTAAATTAATTTTCGTCATTTCGATAGAAATTAACATCGCTGCAGGTATTACACCTTGATCATCGTCATTTCCGAGTAGGAAAATGATACCTATCACAAAATCTTAGGGCACCATAGAATATATTTAGTCGAAAAGTAAAGCTATCCTCTCACCATGGTGTTGGTGGACAGGTCAATACATTTCTAAGCCGCGAAAATAAAACAACTTTGCTATCCATAAACTACCCGTGATGTAACCAACTGTTTTAAATAGCTAAAAGGTTTCAATCCATTACGGTGGGAGATATTGAAACCATTATATACATATACTAAATTATACAACAAAAGTTTACTATTTCTTTTTAGTCGTATGCAAGCGACCCTATAAGTAACTCTATCGGTCCCTCGATCGGTCGGTTTGTCGGTCGGTCGGTCGGTCTGTCGGTGTGTCCGTAACACTTTTGTGCTTGCCCTTTTTGGTTAAGATCAAAGGTCTGTTGTAAATATATACCGTTCTTAGCTTTATAAGATTTTCTTGGACTTTTGGCCAAGAGCAAAGTGTAGTATCTGGTCCGGTAGATACTACAAGCAAAGAATCTATTTGGGGGCAGTCCCCGGGGAGTTGGTCCCCATTTTCCCTTCACCCATCGCATTAAAACTCGGCCTTGTACCTAATTTGCTCGGTACAGGAGCAAATAAATAACCTTTTCTTGGCCTTTTGACCAAGATCAAAATGTAGTATCTTTTCAGGCGGATACTGCAAGCAATGAACATATGTGGGGGCACCTCCACATATAAGACCTTGGTCAATTAAGCAGAACCCCTTCAAACCAATTGTCACTATGCAGTTCCCCTACTCCCCGGGGAGTATGTCCCCATTTCCCGTTCACTCCTACCATTAAAAATCGGCCTTCTGCCTAATATGCTCGGTGGAGGAGCAAATAAATTACCTTTTTCTTGGTCTTTTGGGTAAGATCAAAGTGTAGTATCTGTTCCGGCAGATACTGCAAGTAAAGACCATATGGGGGGCAACCACACATATAAAACTTTGGTCAATGTAGGCGCAACCCTTCATACCAATTGTCACTATCCAGCTCCCCTACTCCCCGGGGTTCTGTCTCAATTTCCCCTTCACTCCTAACATTAAAAATCGGCCTTCTGCCTTATTTGCTCGGTGGAGGAGCAAATAAATACCATCCCTTAATACCAATTTCAACTATCCAGCTCCCTAACTCCCCGCGGAGTTAGCCCCGCTTTCCTCTTCACTCCTTACATTAAAAATCGAGCTTGTGCCTTATTTGTTCTGAGGGGGAGTAAATAAATACCAACCCCACATATAAGACCTTGCTCAATGTAGGGACAACCCTCCATAACAATTGTCACTATCCAGCTCCCCTACTCACTAGGGAGCTGGTCCCCATTTTCCCTTCACTCCTGACAATAAAAATCGACCTTGTGCCTAATTTGCTCGGTGGGGGAGCAAATAAATACCAAACCCACATATAAAACCTTGGTCAATGTAGGGGCAACCCTTCATACCAATTGTCACTATCCACCTTCCCCTACTCCCCTTGGAGCTGATCCTCATTTCCCCTTCACTCCCCACATTAAAAATTAGCCTTGTGTTTAATTTTATCGCTGGGGGAGCAAATAAATTCCAACCCTTCATACCAATTGTCACTATCCAGCTCCCCTAATCCCTGGGGTGTTGGTCCCCATTTCCCCTTCACTCCTCACATTAAAAATCGGCCTTGTGCCTTATATGCTCGGTGGAGGAGCAAATAAATACTCTTTTCTTGTTTTTTTTCGCCAAGATAAAAGTGTAGTATCTGTTCTTATTACATGCTGTACTTATGTTTGTAACTTTGTGATATTAAGTGGGGGATCACTTTTCTGTATTAATTTAATGTAAAATTATCACCCACTTTACAACCAGTCCGTCTCAAAGCCATTCAAGTCATCCTCCAGATCATTCAAGTTGTTTTGAAGGATTCCAATTATTTTTTAAGCATCCAAGTCATTCTTAAGGTCATTCAATTTATCCTTAAGTTTCTTAAAGTCATTCTAAGTCATTTACTTTTAATTTATTTAAGTGATTTCAGCCCATTTTTCGGCCATTTAAGGTTATCTTTAAGAATTTCATGTCAATCCTACATTCACACATAATTCATTACACGAGAGCACGCGACTAATGGCTAATTCGGTCTTGTTAAACAAATAAGAATGTTGTTTCAATCGTTTATTTCTAGAAATTACATTTTGCTTTCAACTGTTGAAGTAATTGTTGTTGATCATTAATATTCTTTCAATATAACTAAATGTAACAATTCGTGCATGATTATAAAATACTTCCCTGTTACCGTATATATTTCCCGTTAACTAAATATTGTTTGTTGAATAAATAAACCGAATGTTTGAATTATTTTAGTTTATATATTTATTGTTTAAACGAAAATCGTGTCATCATAAACACTCTCTTTCTTAAAAGATTATTGTCTTCTCTATATTCTTTAAATAAATAAGTCTCCTCCTTTTGGGCGAGCTCATCTGTGGAAAATTGGTGGCCGAGGATAAGCTAAGTACGAACATAAAGTTACATTTTTGGTCCCCGACAAAAAGAAGGTGGACCTGTAAATTCACCCTTTTCAGTTCGTCCATTCGTTTCTTGGTACGTTCCCCCGTTCGTCTCTCCGTACTTTTCTCAATAACTACGCCGTGTATTCTTTGAAATTTTGTACAAATGTTAACATGATATGAGTAAAAACCTACTAGTAGAGATATTCCGGAAAACCTTGGTTGTTCCCCCCCCCTAGGGGTGGCTTTCGGCTTGAAATGGTTAAAATGGACACTTTTGTGTTTATCTAAAAAAAAAAAAAAATGACCCTTTGGATTTTTATAAAACTTTCGGAAAAGTTGTAACTAACTGATCTCTATATAATATTATTTGTCTATACTTCGCTATAACTCTTGGATGTGTCCCAAGTGCTCTTTTAGGGCTAATAAAACACTCCATTTTTGAAATTATTTTACCATAATATGTCCAAAGTTTTCTTTGTATATCTACCTGACTACAACTTGGATGTCTTCAAGTCTAACATAAACAAGTTCTTGATGGACCGCCCCCTTTAGTAAGACACTTTATCAGATCTCCATTAATAGCAATTACTACGATATTATCCCATCAATTACTGTACACGTAATAACCCTTATCCCTGAGTGGCCTCCGCGCCTTGATAATTTGTGACTTCCTTGTAACAAAAAAATGAGCAGTTTTGCAAGGTTCTGAAGTTAACGTTAAATATTTTAAGTCCTTGGAGATGTTTGGGGCTAAATTGGGGGGGGGGGTGAATGATTGACTTTTTTTTTTTTTGCATGGTGCAGATTTCAAATTTACATATGTTAAGGCCTTACACTGCACCGTTTGTCATTTTCAACATTTGACGCCTCCTGGTGACTTTTGGGGCTAAATTGCGGTGGTGGTTGCGGGGCAAATGCTGGACTTAATTAATTCTTTATCCCTCATTCACTCTGCTCTCACGGGGGACCATGCATGCTTCACCTGTTTTTAATGGTCCCAGGTAAGTCGTGAAACCACTTAATGTAAGAGGCTACAAATAGCACTCTATGATCAACGTTCTAAGTGTGTAATGGAATAGGTCTTGAGACAGAATACAGAAAGACTTTCCTATTTGTGCTAAACATCGCTCCTGGAATGTGAGGACTAAGGAAAAAAATTATGAACGGCAGATTTACTCGGTTGCGAACAGTAAAACAAATCCCCACTTTCCACACCCCTTACGTTTTTTTACTTAATATTATTTCTTAAATTCTGTTTTGCATTTTGTTATCATTAGGTCGACGGAAATAGTAAAATCCTATCTCAATTCGGCCATTTTATTTTAGATTTTATTACCCGGAATTATTTTTAAAAGATAAGTCCCGATTCATTCATCTGCCAATAAAGACATTTTAATGTATAAAAAGCGAAATGAATAAATGAAAAAACGACTATCGATTTTGAATTGATTTTGGCTTAATGAACCGACAAATATATTTGAACTAATCGATTGAATATTCGGACAGAAATAGGTCCTTTAATTTTGTTTTCAATTTAAAAACCAAAATCAATAATATTATCAAATTTCCGATAAAAAGGATTTAAAACTATTGTCTCATAGCTCCAACATTACGTCCTTGCTTCGCTATTAAAGGCTTAGTTCGTTCTACTTTTCAGGTTTTTTTTTTTTTTTTTTTTTTTTACGAAACAGTTAAAGTAATTTGTACAATTGAAGATTTTTGTTCCTTAGAAGCGCTGGTTGAGTTTGAATAAAATGAATGCGTTTTATATACGTCTTAAGCCAAAACAACGCATTATTACAAAATAAACAGGCATTTATTTTGTTTGAAATGTATATTTAGATTCATAAATATATTTCGAAAGAAACCTTCGTCTTCAGTATGTCTTTCTTTCTTTTTTGTCATGTTGTTGTTGGGGCTGAGAATAAGCACGTATAAGTCCGTTTGTTATTTATACGGTATGTATTTTTAAATCTCGAAACGGTGCGTTTGGTCACACGGAATTCACGTTAAGACTTTTTGTTCCTTAGAAGCGCTGGATGAGTTTGAATAAAATGAGTATGTATTATATACGTTTGAAGCCAAAACTACGCATTATTACAAAATAAACATACATTTATTTTGTTTGAATTTTATATTGAAATTCATAAATATATTTCGAAGGAAAACTTCATCTTCAGTATGTCTTTCTTTTTTAAACATGTTGTTGTTCGACCAGCGCTTCTAAGGAATAAACATCTTAACGTAAATTCCGCGTTACCAAACGCACCGTTCCGAGATTAAAAAAAAATATCCTATAAACAACAAACGGACTTATACTTGCTTATTCTCTGACCCAACAGGAAGATGGCAAAAAAGATGGATTATTGAAGATGAAAGTTTCCTTCGAAATATATTTATGAATTTTAATATTAATTTGTTCAATGCTTCATTATGGTACTATGTGTTTTATTTGTTTAAATTTTATGTAGGATTGTCTTCTCTGATAAATTCTGTGGTGATACTATACACATTTCACCCCTTAAACGTGTAAGGAATTGAAACAAAAAGAAAAAAATACACATAATAATAAAAAAAGAATGGAAAGCGTTTATCAGCAGAACAAAGTCATAGTTGTACACAAAAGTAAATATAGGATTTTTAATAAAGATGTTATTTGGGACAAAATGACAGGACATGATGCCAATATGTTAAGAACTAGTTTACTGCAGACTTAGACGTTAGTTAACAACATTCTGTAACGTTTGGTTTTTCGACAGTTAACGACAGCTAGAGTTGAAGATATTTCCGGTCAGAAACAGATGAAGGCAGATCCATAGAATATTGAGAGGAGCTGATTTCAACATGGCCTCAAATTAATGTAAATTTTGGCATGTAGAGGTGCGATGATGACCTACACCCAGTGAAAATGATATTAGCAGATATATCCGAGTTTGTGTGTGTGTTTTTAATGTTTTATACTAGAGAACCCGTGGGCTCCTCCCTCGGTAGCCGACAATGTTAGAGACGACAACACGATTAGAACGAGAGGAGAAAGCAGAACATATACATGGCATACAACGTTAAAGTTGGTAGTGTTTTTTGAGCTGGATAGAGCGTTATCACACAGGAAATTGCGTAAGGATTATAAGCATGCATAATTCAAAGAAGTTCTATGGAATTGCGTAAGGTAAGTTACTTGATATAACAGATCGTTATGCAGTGACGATTATCACCCAGCAAGGCATATAATCCAGATTAAATAACTTTATCATGGCGACACGTATTAAATAGGCACAAATAACCATAACTCCGTCAGTTGTTTGGGTTGGAATACTTTACATTAAAATAGCATTTCTATCACGTTTTTTGTTTATGTGTGTGTGTGTGTGTGTGTGTGTGTTTTTAAAGAATTAATTGGCGTGATTGTTAAGAATTGATAACAAACTCTACGGTCAATATTTGCTTATGATTGAATTTTTTTATTATGGTATATTTTTATTACGTCATCAGAATTCTTTCCGGGTGGTAGGCATTCACCCGCTATCTCATACATGCAACTAGAACAATCTATAACGCCCTGTTCATCGAGTATATTCGTATATTTGGGATTTTTGTTATTCATAAATCTAATTGCTCTTTATTTATTGGAGTTAATGCAGGAGTAAATTATCTTGAATTTTAAACATACGTGTTACATACTGGTGTTATGTCTATTGTTCTTCTGTTAGTTACTCCAACAAAGACCCGAATTTCATTCTGATTTTGTAAGTAGGTGTTAATGTGGAGCTAATCCTATTTTTAATTCACAAATTCAAAATGCTTACCCTTTATGCACTAGGGTTGTAATGTATTCGTGTTGTCTCAAATTGTCTAACATCCATAACTGCTTTACTCTGGCTTTCCGGAATAGCACATGCATCTAGGCAGTCGGTCAAGCAAAACAGTTTTGAAAATTCTGTCCATCATTACAAAATGACGTTGATGGTAACTAAATAATGACTTGAACTTTCTCTTTGCACTAAGATGGGAATCGAAAATACATAGCAATTGAAAGATAACTATTGTTCCCGACGTTCTTACTCTATCATTTTATTGTGCCAAAAAGACAAGGGAGATGGAGATTTTTTTCCAGCTGAGTTGTAGCATATATGATGATCCATGTGTGGCAGATATCCAGACAGAATTATATTTTCAAGTTACATATACTGCGTCAGAGATATATTTTAGATCTCTTAAACTATTGCTTTAAAACTTTAAATCGTTTACCTAATATTGTTTTGATTGAAGCAATGATCATGTGTAATTTTCGAGTATATATATATATATATATATATATATATATATATATATATATATATATATAATGTGACATTTTTAACAGAATACTTAATGCGAACATATTGCATTAGATTTATGAAAAATATTGTCAAAATCCGATATCCGTTGCGTGAGAAATCAGCATTTTGCGTTATATTGCAAAATGAGATAAGGTAATAACCTAATAAGGAAATAGTGAAAGTTAGATTAATATCTGTGTTTTTTATGATGTATTTTTATTCTAAAAAAACATTTCGACAAGAAAGTGGCACCTGTCAGCCAGTTTCCTTTTATTTTAATACCGTTTATTTACGTGTATATCAGCAGTTACTATGAGCACAATCAAATATTATGCATTCATAAATTAGTATATTTCTATATATAAAATAGTAGTGGTGGTGTGTGTGTGTGTGTGTGTGTGAGTACGACCTTCCTACAACTCACACCTTGTATGATGATAGTCTCCACACTTACTGATAGTGCATAAAATTTTTCAAGTTTAAGGTTAAAGGGCGACGTCATAGCCTATGTATACATACACTTCTACAGCTCACACCACTGGGCCGATAATTACCAAGACTGGCATGTATATAAAGTAGTATCGTCCCTGTGTGTGTGTCCGTGTCTTTGAGTACAACACTCCTACAACCCACACAACTGAACCAATTATGACCAAACTTGGAATGACGATGGCCGCCTACGCAAGGATTGTGCACAGAAATTTTGGAAGTTAAGGTCAAAAGTCAAGGTCATATGTATATATACTCTCATACAGCTAACACCAGCGGATCTATCATGACTAAAACTGACACGATGATGGTCTCAACCTAGGGGTGGCGCACAATATCTTTCAATGGTAAGGTTAAAGGTTAAGTTTTATTCAGCGTGGATTTTAATATACTCCTCCACCTAGGGAGGGTTCACACCAAGTTGGAGTTCGTCATAAATCAGGACCCGCCACTTCTTTGTGACTTGAAATCAGATCATCGTCATTCACCTAAATCCCCAATTAAACAAATTTTCCACATTGTGATTATTTGTTAACGTTTCAATTTTTATGTGTAACAATATAAGTGGCAACGTATATGATATAATCTATTTGCTTTCAACTTTGTCCCTGGATATAAATAACTTCAGTAGATAGATAAAACATTTACAACACCTTAAGCATTAGTATCTCTTACACTATTTATTTACTGCAAGGTTATCCAGAAATGAAGTATAAAAACGTGAAGAAAAGTCTCCAGCGAAGAGCTGGTATTTTTGCTAATAAATCTACTTATCTCTCTCTCCCTCTTTCTGTATGCCTGTCTGTCTGTCTGTCTCTATCTGTATGTCTGTCTGTCTGTCTGTCTCCTTCTCTCTCTCTCTCTCTCTCTCTCTCTATATATATATATATATATATAGAGAGAGAGAGAGAGAGAGAGAGAGAGGGGGAGAGAGAAGAGTATTTATTTTTAATATATTTAAATGATATAATGTTAAAACTTGTCCGAATGGCTATGAAACAATCGTAACACAAAAAAGAAATACAGCATGTGATGTTCGTATTTTATGTTTTGTTGATTTTGTAAAAGATTAATGTATGCATGCTCGATTATAAAAACTGATAATCGTGCTCCATTAACTGAGTAAATTACGATTGAATTTGATTTTATTGATGCATAAATATGACCACAATTTTGATGCATGAAACTTTTTTGTTAAAAACTATTGATAAGATGAAGAGACATTTTGTTAAAAAAAAAATGCAGATCTTTTATAGTTGAAAAAAATCAAAAGAATATAAAAAAATATAATTTCTTATCAGCACCCTTCGGACAAAAAACACAATCCAATCTAAAGCTCACACGGGCACAAAAACACACACGCATATGTGTGCCTGTATATATATATATATATATATATATATATATATATGTGTGTGTGTGTGTGTGTGTGTGTGTGTGTGTGTGCATATATGTGTGTGTATATATGTGTGTATATATGTATAGCTATATATATGTGGGTATATATACATTTGTTTAGAATTTAAATACCACGTATATTTAAATTACATTCGTTATATTTTATTTGAGATATCATTGACCTTATACGTGTTTCCTTTTATGGTATAATAATTCAATCTATAAGTCGTTTTGAATTTTGGTACTTGTCATATCGATTATAAAAAAAAACTATAGTTTTTAATCTATGAAATCGTCTATTCAAGTTAAAAGTAGGAACACGAAACTAAAATTTAGCATGCAAAATTACTAGTATATATTTATAGCTAAAAAATTGAAAGGACCAAAGCTGAAAAAAAACCCTGAATTTGCTTAAACTTATAAGCGTAAAAAAAAAAAATAAACCTTAAAATCTAAGGTTATTAATAGATCATTCTAGAAATAAATCACCCCAGAAAAACACCGATGCCAAGGAGGTAAACGTTTTTCGTATACACCGTTTACTTTCTTAATATATGCTGAAAATATATTTTTAAAACTTTTCCCGTTTAATGTTTAATTAATAGAATCGATAATGGGATCGATAATTCAATCTATAAGCCGTATAGAATTTTATATTTGACATATAGATTATATAAAAAAAATAAAACTCCAGTTTTAATTCTATTTAATCGTCTAATCAAGTAAAGGAAACACGGCACAAAAATAAGCATGCAAAAATACAACATGGCGTAGCTAACAAAATTGTTAAGAAATTTCGTCTCGAAAATTATACTTACCTCAAATAAAAATACAAGTATGTATGAAGATTTCAATATAAAGAACTTAAACTATTAAATCAAATGTATTAAGGCATCAATTTTATTAATTAATTCATTGTAAGTTAAATGTACCTAACATTAATGATACGCAAAGTCTTTACAATTTAAATATTTCAACGGTGCCCAAATATCTACAGTGGAATCATATTTTTGCAGAGTTATTTTACTTATCTCTTCTCCTCTCTTCTATCTTCTATCTATCTTATATATATATATATATATATATATATATATATATATATATATAAATAAAATGAACTCATTTTTTCCCGTCTGATTTTGACATTAATAGGATTAAAAATCAAGATATTTCATGCAAATATAATATGCACAAACGGCAGAACAATATTTGAGGTATGTTATAGGCTTATTATTTCTCAAATTCCTCGATAATCTTAGATTTCTAAGCTTTTTCTGCTGAGAAGTCACGGCCAAAATCGGTTAAGATCAATGGAAGTGGTAAAATATTTTCTCTCTAAAAAAATCCTCCTCCCCCTGCCACCACTTAACACCGTTTGGGGATCGTTCACAAGGAACAGTTGAGAAGAGAACACCGGCTTGGCTTCGTAGTTCTTTCATGTGAAGTTATTTAAAATCACAAAACTAAGCTGCAGTGCTCTGTGGCGTAGTGGTTAGCGTGCTGGACAATTCACATTATATTTTCACGTTCGCGCCGACCTACCGTAGTCGTTTTCTTGTTGTTTTTTTTTCCTAAACAACTGGAATGGACTTTTCTTGGTGGCCGAACTGTTAACGTTGCAGATGTTTTTTTTTTTTTTTCACACTTTATTTTCCTACTTTTACTCATGACTCCGGGTTTGATCCTTCCTACTTACCTACCATAACATTTTTTAAAATTCACCCCCCCCCGTCCCGGAAACAAACACTCGGGCAACGCCGGGTACCCCCGCTAGTATACATATATTTACAGAGTAAAAGAGAATAAGATAAAAGAAAAAAAAGTAAAGGATGTGTATCCAGGAGTTATACACTAAAATATAGGTTTATTTAAGCTCTCATGAGTATAATTAATACTAAATGCGTATATGTATATAAATATATATATATATATATATACACATATATATATATATATAGTCATCCACATGCAGTACTGTTTCGCTGTTTCACAGCTCATCAGTGCGGCTAGACAGGCAACTACTTCAAGCCAGGATTGAAACCCGACCGTTTGTACGGCAGTCAAGGGTCCTAACCATTACGCTATTGGCGGCTGCTTGAACGAGTAGTGAGTTTAACGATGTTTTGATATCGTCCGAAATACCTCCGCTCGATTTGTTTACACAAAGAGCGTCGCTTATATGCTAATCGTAATTCGTGTTTCACTTCTCAATATGCTCAACTCAAGGTGAGGACCATTATATATATATATATATATATATATATATATATATATATATATATATATATATATATATAGTTTTTAGTAGAAATGGTAATTAATAAAAACCCGAAGAAAGTGCTCAATACTGTTGTAGAGCAAATATGCGTTTTATTTTTTATTACCGTATCTGTTAAGTTACATTATTGTTTCGGCTACACAACCGTTTTTTTTTGGCCGTCATGTAGCTTCCGCATACTTTTACAGAAATGCCCCTTTACTGTAAAAGTCTGAGGAAGCGACATGACAGCCAAAAAACGGCCGTGTAGCCGAAACAATAATGTAACTTAACAGAAAAATACGGTAATAAAAAATAAAACGCATATATATATATATATGTGTGTGTGTGTGTGTGTGTGTGTGTGTGTGTGTGTGTATCTGTAATGTTTGATTATATGTACATAGTGGATTCCATTTCCGTTTGAGGAAAACAGGTTTTCTTTTTTAAGCAGACCATTTAGTAGTTTACTAGTAGCGTACAAATCCAAAAGTTAAAAGAGCCTTCTATCATGTCCGAAAGTGTTACAATGTTCAACGAGCTTTATTGGAGATGTTCCGCTGTACCGGAACGAAGCTATAAACACAGAAACATTCCAGCACTCTCAAAATGCAAATCTGGATGGTTCAACGCTTGATGGCAAAGCTCAACGAAGTTTCAGGCCACGGTTAAATTATTGATGTGGTTTAAAGTAGGCGATCCCTCATGTCACCTCACATCTTTGAATTCGGCTAACGTGTACCCGGGTTTGCTTAAGAGTGTGGTGATCCCTGGTGTAATCAGTTAGCCGCTGGATTACCCTGGGTGTTGCAGCAGGACTCGGCGTAACCGACAAGTCTAAAGAGGCCCAGGCTTGGCTTCAAAAGAAGTGCTACGACTTTGTACCTTTCTGCCACTGGCTCTTCCCCCTTTACCTGAACCCGCTGGACTATCTTATTAGGTTATATGTCGAGA
>NC_136501.1:29450607-29473107 GCF_053919585.1 Euprymna scolopes
CCCGTGCATCTCATGCCTAAACACCAGAGAACAACGAGTAATCATATACTTACGTATCATTTTAAGACTATTTAAAATACGACCTCAGTTTATAACACATATCTAAATATATCAATTATATAAGTTTTTCTATGATTAGTGTATATAGCAAATTCAATTAGATAGAAATACCAAGATAATAAGATTTTAACGACGGAATTTACACGAGCACATAACAAAAACAGACAAATATAAATGTGATGGTTACGTATTATAGTAATGCTTTATAAACCTGATTGGAGTCTATAATTACAAACATAGTTATCAATAGAAAGTACTAATCTATTTAAATACAATTATATTGTTAGACATGAATGAATAAAAACATTCGATTCGTACGCCACGCATAATATTGAAAATATTTATTGTAATAAAAATTATATAGGATGATGCAGATTGCTTTAAGCATGGTTAATGGTAGCGGTACGACTGAACGAGAGCATTTTTTTGCTCGAAAATTTCTTTTTACATAGTAAGTACATTCACAATCCACTTTGGCCGGATTTTAATGAAGCACCTCTGCTTATAAAGCACGGATATTTTATTCTTACAAGAAAGTTGTGAAACTTATACGTCATGAATGCAGAAGTTCAGTCATGAAGACAATAGAGTTTGCAATCCCTATCATCTATTCGGAACGGATAAAAATTTTTAAAAAATATTTTGAAAAAAACCTGCCTCGTATATATATATATATATATATATATATATATATATATATATATATATATATATATATATATATATATATATTATTCAACCACGGCAGTGTTTAAATATATGGTTAAGTGGCCGTTTTAGTCATTTAGAACTGCTTTTTCTTACGTTTTCGGGGGCAAAATGAATCCCATCTCATAAAGTAGATATTCCCTTAAGCCCATTTTGTCTATGGTAGGGTCATCACAGCATAAAAATGCAAAATGGATCTTAAATATACTTTAAGCAGTATGGGAATATTACAGTAAATACTGTTTGAAAGAGTCATTTTATTCTGCAGATTTTATTCAGAGGTTCAAGGTTGTTAATAAATGTATGTGTTCTTACGACATTAGCAACCTGTTTACTTGTGTCCCGATTTCATAGACTATAGACATCTTGGAGACTGTTCACGTTCGGTTGAGAAGGCCTTCCCTCTGCAAGCAGACGGAATGCCCCTAGCTTTGAGCGTGATTAGTCTCTAGGATCTTCGAGTAATATAACGTTATTGCATGTTTCCCCCATACATAACGCTACTTTATCTGTACATAATCTCGATTACCATTCGTGTCTTTCCTGCATTTTTTCACTAAAATCCATCGATAAAGCTTTGATAATACGAGGGGGAAACCGGGCAGCTTACTCCTCCATTTTCTTTTTTAACCTTTTTATTTTTTCACCCCGTAAATTTTATTTTAAACGTGAATTTTATTTTAACATTTTAATCATGAATTTTCGTGTTCCCTTCATGGTTGTCATTACATAAATTTTGTACCCTTCAAAGAATCATTATATATATATATATATATATATATATATATATATATATATTACGGTTCTGCTAAAATATTTATTGATTCAAACCAATTCATATCTAGAATGTAGTCAAATTGAATATTTTATTTTTTTAAGTTGTCAATAGATTATATGAAAGGACGTTTCACTCACTAATACACACGTGATTTCACTTTTACCACGATCACTGGAAGGATATATATATATATATATATATATATATATATATTATAAATTTTCGTTTTAATTCCATGCCATCTTTATACCCTTTTATCATCTTTAAATCATGTTTTATACGGGCACAACATTTATTTAATGGTGCCTATCAAGTGTTATTAATAACATTTGATTAATAATTTAATAGACTTTTAAAAATTAGGTTAACCTGTAATTTTTTTAACATTTTAATATGACCAGTTTTATACATTTTTGGACAAGAAATATAAATACGTATAACATTTTATGGTAAATTTTATTATAAGCATATATATATGTCTGATCATATCTTCTCCGATATTAAACTTTACTGCGCACAATTATCTAATTTAAGTGTTTGGACATTTTTCATAGAAACATGCAGAGAAAGATAGAGTTTGAAAATTAGAAAGATGAGAGAGATTTAGATAGAATGGAGATTGGAAGAAAATGAAAGAAGGAAAAAAGTCTGAAACAAATCGACGGATCAGATTTAGGTATAGGAGTAACAGGTTAACGGCATATTTATAGTAAAATTCATATGCAGCTTTTATTATGATATCAACTATTTAGGGGGATTTTGTTTTGGGAATTGTAATTATGTAAAATTTACACTGGGTTATATAATCCTACATGTACATAACGACAATAGAACTTAACTTTTTATCAATAAAAATATATATATTTTTAACATTGACTTATAAAAGTATACTCAATCGGGAAGTTACAGTTAAACAAAAACTAAGTAATTTAAGAGAGGGAGTTAGAGAGAAAGAGACAAGGGGGGTGAGAAACTGTGGGTGTATATCTATGAGTGTATGCGCATTGCCGTTGACATCTTAATTATTAGGGTAAATTCTATCTTAGTTTTTTTTCTATCAAAACATTATATGATCTAATTTATTTAAGTTCTGAAAGTTACGTAAGTGCAAATCGATTGATTAATTACTAGTCTACTTAAGCAAATAGTTCGAGTTCGATTCCATTTAACTAAACCTATTCATACATAAATCAGTGTAACCCCATATAAGGGTGCTGAATATATGAAAATCGATATAAGAGTGATTTTCTCTGGTCCCAAATTTGAGCCTGTGTACATTTACAGTGTAATCTGGATATAAGAACCCTGGGTATAAGTACAATCAAGATATAAGATATTTTACGGGTGAAAAAGTATCTTATTATATATCTTATTATATGCATATATATACATGCATACATATATATATATATATATATATATATATATATATATATATATATATATATATATATATATACTAAGTCTCACTTTACCTATTACAAGCAACGTATTTTTCTTTTTTGCTTTTACCTTACTTAAGCTCCTCCTACAAATATGAAAATATTTAACCAATTTGAGAGGGAAAATTCACACGGCATCTTGTTTATTTTTAACATATTACATAATCGTCCTCATATAATTATTCTATATCTTGGTGATTAAAATTATTAGATTACTTTCCTCCTACTTTGAAATGGCAAATGTATTTTTCTGTTATTGGACCCAACACAAATACTTGCGTTATATTTTTTCAGGTTGGCATTAAAAATCTACCATGTATTAACTTCGTTAAGCTCTTTCAAACACCTGTTTAATTTGAATGTTAAATACAAGTAAAACTTATTTTAGCACTGTAGCTTTCAAACAAATATTCTATTATTTTTTTAGATATGTTGAAACTACTATTTACCCCAACATAAATACGCATCAATCAAAGTACTCTAAAAGTAGTATCCTATATATATATATACATATATATATATATATATATATAAAATGAACTCATTTTCCCCCTCTGATTTTGCAATTAATAGTATTAAAATCAAGACGTTTCATGCAAATGTGATATGCAACAGCTGCAGTACAATATCTGAGGTGTGTTATAGGCCTATTACCTATCTACTTCCTCGATAACCGTAGATTCCTATATTCTATCTGCTGAGAGTTCACTGCCAAAATCGGTTAAGATCAATGGAAGTGGTAAAATCTTTTCTCTAATATATGTCTCCTTCTCTCGCCACCATTTAAGACCGTTGCGGGATATTCCACAAGAAACAGTTACGAAGGAACACCCGTTTGAGGTTTCCTTACTTCGTAGTTGCTTAAAAAAACTGGAATGGAATTTTATTTTACTTTGTGAAACGCACCATGGAGTTAACCGAATCGAAGGGTTGATTATGTCATTTTTTTCGCTTTATTTTGTTTTGTAGTTGATTAAAAGAACTGAAATGGTCTGGGTGAAACACACCATTCAGATAACTGAATCGAAGGGTTATTTATGCAATTTTTTCGTTTCGCTTTTCGCTGTATTTTTTTTTGTTTCTGTTTTTCCGAACACGTCCATCATTTTTCCCCTGATTTTACGTTTGTTCGCTGTTTTTTTTTTAGTTTGGCCGATTTTTTAAAAAAGTGTAACATTGTTTTTATTTTTATATTTAAACAGGGTTATTACTTCGCTTATACTTTACTTTACCCCCCTTACACACACACACACACACACACACCTCCAAAACAACCGGGCAACGCCGGGTGCCCCCGCAAGTTATAAATGTACAATTTCTACCTTTATTAAAATGAAATAATTGTTGAATGGAACGATACCAGACATGTTTTGATTGGTTATAAGTTTTCATCTCTGAAATTACCATTTATAGTTTAAGCTAATACAACTGAACTCTTACCCTAACCGTAACCCTAATCTCAACCCTAAACCTGCAATCGAGATCAATATTATATAAATAACTTAATACCAATCTGACAATTTTTTCAAACTAGAAACCTTGTATTATACCACAATCTACATGAAATAATTAGATCTCCCAGAAAGTAATTTTAATAGAAAAAACATTGGGACAACAAGTTCGTCTTTCTGGTTTAAACTAAGGTAAATAATCATGGTCATTAAACCACAATAAGATATATGTATCTTATAGCTTATATCATTTAGCATATTATACCAAAGTTTCTCAAAGTATAGACTTAGTAATTTAATGATACGTCTATTGATCATACATTTGATTATCTAATAAAGTGGAAATGAAGCTCTGTCCGACGAATGATAATGTCCTGGGTAACATTAAATCATATAGGTGAAACGTTTTCATTTATTAACTTGTAATGCTATTGAGGTTTTATGAGAGTTTAATCAATAATTCGTCAATAATTATAGCCGTTGCCGATAAGAAGCATTAATTGAATAGTTTTATGTATCGCTGTGGGATTTCGCACGATCGGCCGGGTTACAATCAATCGTTGTTGAAAGTAACTTCAGACACGATTAAAACCCAGGCTACAAACAGTTCACTTCAAAAAACGAAATACACTTTGCTGATAGACTGAAAAAAAACCGATATACAATAGACGTTACATAATTAATTCCTCCTATATTTATTCCGCCTGAATTGATCAGACTTCCAATGTTACGATGCATTTCTTATGAATTTCTCCCCTGAAAGTAATATATCTCCGTTGCAAAATCGTATGAATTCATGAGAAAAAAACATTGTCATGGATGCGCGCCAGAATCACATGTGCATCATAACATTTTTCTATGCAGAAAATAATTGAACTCATCAACATTCGGAGGCTCATGTTGAACGTTTATAAGACAACTACAGTTCATGTAAGAACAATTATGAAGAAGACTCGTCAATTTTAGAGTGGCAACAAAGACATAAGTGAAAAGTGAACCCTCAAGTTTTACGACTGACACATACAAAAAAGCTGGCGAAAGTGCATTGACTATGGTGGTAAATATGTAAAAAAATAAATTATGGAATACAAAAGACGTCTGGTTTTAATAGTTCAAATTTAGTCTCCGTAGATCTTCAACGTTTTAGTTTTTAGGTAAAAAAAACAATAGAAAAAAATTAAAAAAAATTAGGAGGAATCATCATACACTATGGTTGAAAAAAATAGACAGGTCGATCCGGAAAGTAATTAATATATATATATATATATATATATATATATATATATATATATATATATATATATATATAGGCAAAAAGAAAGGCCGCAGTTTTATTTTTTTCGAAAACTGCAAATTTATGCTAATTTAATGAACCTGTTTAAACAAACAATACCTCATTTAATTGGTATTTTATTCTTCTATAGTTTTGCCTGTTCATATTTGACTTTTAATCGAAATATTCTTGTGTTCACGTCAATTTAAAAAAAATAACTTCAAATTAGGAGGTAAACAGAAAGTCCGCAAAATTGAAAAGTTTATTTAAATGTAATTTTAGGACATTAATGCAACACAAATACAACAGGAACACATTAAACTAGGTAATATTTAGTAGTATAGCCCTTCTGCAATTTGACAGCCTGCAATCGTTTCTAATTCCTTGAAATAGACTGCTGCAATACTCCTGGGAAAGCGCATCTCAGTTTTCTTTAATTTTTGTCCAAAGTTTTTCCAAATTTGAAATTTTATCATTGCGTAGCTGTTGCTTAATGTAGTGCCGTACGTTTCCGATAGGTTTGGCGCCTGAAGATTAAGCAGACTAATACCAACACAGAATATCATGCTCTTCCAGAAACCTCTTGACATTGCCAGCTGTATGAATAGGAGCATTATCCTGCATGAATATCGTATTATCATCCAAATTCCGACCAAAGTAGGGTGGAAAGTGGTCAACATATTAATGTACCTGGTCGTATGAATTCGACATTGCAAGCTAACTATAGGCCCTGAGCCATTGATACTTATAATGCCCACACCAAAACTGAACCTCCACCACATTGTAGCGTTGAAACTGAGCATCAAGAATTAAATTCTTCGTCTGTCCTCCGACGGACGTACTGCCTACCATCACTGCCTAGCTTATGTAACTTGCTTTCGTCGCTAAAAAGACTTTTGACCAACATAGAGAGTCATGATCTTCATTGCATCTGAGGAAGTCAAAACGGCGCTTTCTGTTTTTCTAGAAATCATTGGCTTGCGTCTTGAAACATATCCACGCAAGTTAAATTCCTTTAATCTGTTCTTGACAGTAGAAAGAGAACACATTATAACAAGATTATACTATTGTTGGATTTGGGGAGCCGTTTGAAATCTGTTTCTTAGGCTGCAATACTTGACAGCATTGTCTTACCTGGTAGAGTACGACCAGATTTAGGGGCATCGCGAACACTACCAGTAGTTTGGTGCTTTTGCAGAGTCTTCGTACCGTTTTTTCATCACATTTAAATTTGCTGCCAATTTCTCGATCGGATACTAAGAGAAAGTCGTGGCATATGGATTAATTGTTACGTTGTACAACCTGAAACCACAACAATTCCGATGAGAGGTGCCCTGTTGCGTGTTGGCGAACATTACAAATTGATATAGGGGTGATAATTTAAGCTATTTTTAAGCGAATTTGTTGCTGGGGACTTTTTTTAACCTCCTCAATTTGAAGTTATTTTTTTTAATTGACGTGAATACTAGAATATTTAAGCGAATTTGTTGCTAGAAATTAAAAGTCAAATATGAACAAGAAAAATTATAGAGAAATAAAAGGCAAATCAAATACGGTATAGGTTGTTTAAACAGTTACATTCAATTTGGCTAAAATTTGTAGTATTTGAAAGAGTTATAAGTGCGGACTTTCTTTTTGCGGACACTGCATATATATATATATATATATATATATATATATATATATATATATATATATATATGTATATATATATATATATGAATACAAATATATATATATATATGTATGCATATATATGTATACAAATATATATATATATATATATGTATACATATATATGCGTGTGTTAATATGCAGTGTAATATGTAGAGAAAAACATAAATGTTTATACATTGTATTATGTATTTTGATCTAAAAATTGAAAATTAGTATTTTTTGTTGTATTCGGACTACTGTTCTGATTTCGAGTCTTATTTCATAAATAACAGTACATAACAATCAGGATGAGCGCATTGGTCGGAATAATCATTGCATATGGATTTAGCTTTTATCAGTAACAGTAATACCGTCCAAATGACCACCGGCGTTCATATATCTAGTTATACACGGGGATTACTATTTATTGTATCTGCTGAGAATTCGAGTATAAGTACTGGGACTGTGAAAATTAATGATAAAAGGATATAGTAAAAGGATGATAGAATCATTTCCCATAATTAATCTGAATTACTATTGTCATATGGCCGCAATAGAAAAGAATGCCATGATGATATTTCCTAGTTCAAAAGTTTTCCACAATTAAGAGAAAGTTATTAATAGTACAATTCTGAATGGGAATACGAAGATGGAAATACATCTAACAACGGTCTTTCGTATAAGAAAGACATGTAAAACTAGATGAATTTCAATAGAAATTGCTACGAATGAAAATCTAATTTTTGTGGTAAATCTATCGTTAATTTGTCATACATAGTTTGTATCATACTACAAAAAAGCATAGAAAAAGTTTGCACCGTAAATATTCTTTTTCGTATATTCTGTACTAACGATATTATCTTTCCGACATGGAGTTATGTTTCAAGAATTTAAATACTGCACAAGTTTAACTTTGCACAGATGATTTTGCTCCGTTTAGGTTATATAAAACAATGATCTGCTTATTCAACAATTGGTTTTAGATTAAATCGTTCCTATTAGAAACAGTAAGTTCGCACAAGAAATTTACATTTTTTTTAAATAAAAAAATAAAACCCCTCTCTCGGATTCATAGACTTTCTTTCACTTAAGATGAATGCAAAAAAAAAATAACGGAATGGAGTACTTACAGTTGAGACATGTGCAAACAGGCATTACATCTCTCAGGAAAACATTGCCATTATTGTTTTTATTTTTACAGTGATGTGCCATACGTATTTAAATGATTGTTTTATTACATACCTTTTAGTCAATCCTGGCATTTGATATTCTTCTAGTGCTCTTTATTTTATATTCTTCTAGTGCTCTTTATTTTATATTCTTCTAGTGCTCTTTATTTTATATTCTTCTAGTGCTCTTTATTTTATATTCTTCTAGTGCTCTTTATTTTATATTTTTCTAGTTCTCTTTATTTTATATTCTTCTAGTGCTCTTTATTTTATATTCTTCTAGTGCTCTTTATTTTATATTTTTCTAGTTCTCTTTATTTTATATTCTTCTAGTGCTCTTTATTTTATATTCTTCTAGTGCTCTTTATTTTATATTCTTCTAGTTCTCTTTATTTTATATTCTTCTAGTGCTCTTTATTTTATATTCTTCTAGTGCTCTTTATTTTCAGCAATATTGTTTTCATATGTGATGTCGATTTCTCCTCATGATATGTTAGTCGAAATAGCTACAGAGAGTTTTTCGCCTACTTGTTTTTAAAATAGTTATACATTTTGCACATTAACATATTCATTTAAATATTATAAAGAATATATTTCAAACTAAAGAAAAATCACGAAACGAAATGTATTAAACACGTAACTCGTTATGAAGCAATAACATAGCGAGGGAGCAATTCTATTTTGTTTCAAATATTTAACTTCCTTTAAAAACTTACTTTTCACTGATTCAAAAATTCTAATTCAAAATCTATAGTTGACCAATCACGTTACGCTTTTCTAGAACAGAAAACCCAACGTAAAATTCAGTAAGATCAATTTTATCTTCAGTAATTCTAGCACGGTTACATAAACATTTTACATCGTTCTTAGAATAAACTACATTGTAGTTGTACAGTAGGTTTTACCACACATAACCACATGCACGCATATACATGCAATTATAACCATATGTGTATATACATATATATATATATATATATGTATATATATATATATAGCTATTTCTTTCTAATTTAAATTGTATTTGTCACAAAAAATAAAGGCAGACATATCTTCGTTTTATGAGACAAAGTATAAATTGTGTTATATATTTTATTTAATCCTGTATATTGGAATATATTTGCCAATTATAGATGTGAAGTTCATTCTCATTACGAGCGTGCCATCTTTGACCTTTGCACTTGTAAATAAAAATTACGGATGAATTAGATTATAAAGAAAATTTTTAAAAAATTGTCACCTTTGCCTATTTCCACGAGAATAGATTTTTAAAAAAGATAAAATTCGAATATATTACAAAATATAAGAATCATTCAGAAGAAAATTTATTTGATGCCATTATCAAACCAAACGATTTTTTTAATATCATGCATGTGAACACATAATATGGCGGGACGGAATCTCACTGATCGATAGAAACTATTCGACGAATATAAAAACAAATTTAAATTTCGTATATATCAAAGTTGTTATCAAAGATTTATTGGGGAATAACCTACACAATTTGAGTTTATTAGACGTTATATCAACGTCTTAACAATGTTTTAACTATTTTAGATAAGTATATGCAAATTCACCAAGTTAACGAAACATTTCAATTCAGATAAATTACAATATATTTGTTATATTCACTGCCTTATTACATAAATAAAGTAGATCAAATTTGGAGTAATATTGAAGTAACTTCGATTGCGAATTGATTCTAAATAAATTAACTGTATACTTCTACCCATCTGTAATGGTTGAATTTTTGGTTTCTAGTAAGTTTAAAAGAAGTGTTTTTCACTACAAGCAAATGGGGAACCTGGAAGAAGTTCAGTCGCGTCACAGAAGTGTAAGGAACTGAAAAACCGTGTGAGTTTATTTTTTTTTACGCGACGTATTACTTTCACGCTTAGATTGGCCAGAAGATTAACAAAGATAATTTCTGTAATTACATATTCTGTGTTGATTGCTGTGGATTCGAGTATAAGTACATATGTTTATGTGAATTTTTAGGAGGTTCATTCGCCAATGTTTTGCCATCTAGCTATTAGTAGCGGTTAGTTGCTTGCTTATCGACTGGGGCGCCTCTACCGCGGTATGCCGATGGAACTGCACATACCTTACTTGCAGTGTCGAATTACTCCTCATCTGGAACGTTAACTTTACAATCTCATTATTTGCCTTTAATCTATGAAGTTGAGAGAGAAATAAATATATAAATGATAAGCACCATAAGAAAACGGTGTGAAAACTGCAAATCTTTATGTAATTTTAAATTCTGGCATTTTGGAAAACTTATTGGACGTTTCTTTTCAATTGTATTTCTATTTCTAAAATATACTGAAACAAACTAGACACGATGTATTACCCTGCGTTTATTTGGCTGTAGGACATACTGTATATTTATTTAATGTCAAAGGTCGATTTAATTTTAACTATTTTTTGCTTTCTTGATTCTCATTAATATCGACTTGTGAGAATAAACTTCAACCTCCAACACAGGAAGATCAATTCAGTGACATAAACAAATCCCTAAGAAAATTTATTTTTTTCTATTCTCGTTTTCTAAAAGGCCCATGAGAATTTCTATACAATGATTATTATAATAGTGGGGGCCTGTGAAAATTCCACGGCGGCATTATCCATATAACTTCTAGGTATTCTGTGGACTTTCCGCCTTAATAGAGACCTCGCTGTATCTTTGTAGCCATAAATAAACCTAGCATTAAAAGTAAGGCAGATGAATCTTTTAGTTTTTCTTTTTTTGAAATCAGGAACTGTGTTTAAAGTAGTCATTTAGATGTTTGCTATAGCTTTTTATTTTATTGAAATAAAAAGCTATAGCAAACATCTAAATGACTACTTTAAACACAGTTCCTGATTTCCAAAAAAGAAAAACTAAATGATTCATCTGCCTTACTTTTAATGCTAGGTTTATTTATGGTGTCTTTTAAATTCAATAAAAACCCTCCTAAATTTGCTGATGAGGAGACCTTGCTTACCAAAAAACTATATATAATTGTTCTACATAACTTCATGTATACCACAATAAAAAGCACGGATTTCCGAAACGATCGTACAGATAATTGATTTTGTTGTTGTTCCTTCTAATGAAACTGATTTTTAATTTAATTAAAATTTGATTTTTAAATTTTAAATTTTTTTTAAATTTTTAAATTTTAAATTATAAATCACATTACTTAATATATATATATATATATATATATATATATATATATATATATATTGCTATCATGAACGGAGGATTTATTATTATTCATAATTAAAAATGCGTAAAACACGTTTTAAAATAGCGGGTGAGGGAAAGGAAAATAAACAAGACAATCAGAATACCGATATTTCCATTGCTTTATTAAGGCGTTATCGAGGGATTTAAATAAGGAAAAGTAAAAAAATATGTACAATTTTGTTACATTTTCGAAGATCCTAAAGGTTAACTACGCTGAAACCTAAGAGACACTCGCTCTGTTTACAGAAATAAAGCCTCCTCAATCGAACGTAAATAGTTTCCAAACTATTTAGATAAAATGTGGAGTTAGCACGACTAAGAAGTGAAAATAAATTCGTGCTGACGTCTGCTGCACATGATGGGTTTTTAATGAAGGAGTCAGTTATTAAAGACGCGTATGCGTTGGCAAGTGCGTCTATTGCTCGTTATGTCTAATTTCTTATGTTGCTGTTGGATCCTCTTATCCAATCTCAACGTTGTTCGACCCACGTAGTTGGCATCGCAAATATACTTAAAATTGTAAATTTTATTATTATGCTGATGGGGGTTGAACACTTTTTGAGAGGATAGCATTAAGGTTTTCGGAGAGAAAACTACAAGCACATTTGAAGCAAAATAGTATTTTTGAATCATTGAGTTGATTTGTTTTGCGAATTTGTCACTTACCAACCGCGTTAACAAACATTTATTGGACATTTACACACTGTTGTAACTTTAGGGTCGGTTATTTTTCTTCGCATAATTCTTCGTACTGATTCTTGGATAGGACATCATTAATTATATTAGATTCCCATTCAATTGTAATTTTGAACAAATCATCAGGGAACAATGTGTAAAGGTCTAAATTAAACTGACCTTATATGAATTTCATCCCATATACAGTCCCGTAAATGTGGGTTTGCGGTATATTTAGTTGAAGTTTGAGCATGATTAACCTCCATGATCTTCAAATATACCAGAACGTTGCTTTATTTTAATCGCTTCCCTGTTCCTTTTTCCCCCATAAACGGAACGTAATGTAACTTTATTTTAAAAATGTGCATATTTTTTACTTCTTTATCGTATATCCCACGATACAGCTTTGATAAAGCATAGGCGAAACCGTTCATCTTTATTTTTATTTCCTCTTCTTCTGCCACTTTTTTTATACGTGTTTCACATATTTTTCTTTTAATAATAAATAGTAAAAGGCTTCCGTTCCTGATTGCACTATTTAAATATTGTGCCACCCAAGAATCGTGAACGTTATATATATATATATATATATATATATATATATATATATATAGTAATTTAAGAAATATACATGGCGATTAAGCTACATTCTAGGATTCCTCAGGCTCTGTGGATGAAACGCCGAATATTGAGTGTAGCTTAATCGCCATATATATTTTATAAAATACTAATCAGCTCTACCTACGTATTGAGCACTTTTGAAGTAAATACTTAAAGTTTACGCATAAATCTATACTTTCTTATATTAATTTTATGTGAGTAAATGAAGAAGTTATATATATATATATATATATATATATACATCAATCTCCAAATCACAATCGACTTTGATCAGTAATCAATATTCTTACTTCTTTATATATATATATATATATATATATATATATATATATATATATAGAGAGAGAGAGAGAGAGGGGGGGGAGAGAAAGAGAGACATAAGTAAGAATATTGATTACTGTTGATTGTGATTTCGAGATCGATTTTGCTATTTCATTGTAAAAAAAAACGTTGAAATGTATAACTTCACTAGAAGTATGTGATTTGCAAGACAGTATATATACATATATATATATATATATATATATATATATATATATATATATATATATATAAACAGTCCGCAAGGCACTGTACTTAGAACAAGCTTCAATATTATATTTTAATGCATGCAGATTTAGGAGTTTTTATCATTGATGCAATAATGTATTGATTAATATATTGTACATAATATGTATTCCTGATTTCAACTGATTGAAAAAACTATGAAGTTGATGTCATCAGCTAGAATCAAAAACAAACATATAGCATGCTTTCTTGATTTTTACTATATGATCTATATCCAGAAGTATACTAAACATTTTAAAAACAACGTTGTAAAAGATATGAATGTATATTTACGCATGCGTATAAGAAACACGTTTATTCGACGAGTTCAATTTATTTTATTCTGTTGTATGGCCGCTTTTTTTATGTTACGAACGCCCAAAAAGAGCGAATGTAAACCAAGGTTTCAGAACAATTGTGGTTTAATTTTATCAAATTTACTCATGCTAAGGTTCGAAACACGATACCTAGAAAATCTACTTCTGTGAAAAGCTGTCGGTGTATTAAATAAAAGTACAACTTCACATTCGACTATAAGTATGAAAATGACAACTTACGCATTAATTTCTCCGTAATGCGAGTGGTTGAGTTGACAAACAATGTCTACAATCATAATTAGAGTTACGTCTTTTTGGAGACACCGTTCATGATGCGATCATTCGTGCATATGTTCTGTTGTGACTGGGGGTTTTACACGAAACTGTTATGGACTTTCCGAAGAATAACACCTTAGCAGTAACCTATTACAAAAACATATACGCATATATATTAATCTAGGGAATATGTTATAATATGCTTATGAAGTGCTACAGTCATGAGTCCAAAAAATTTCTATGCAACATATATAGACCTCGAACACACAAAAGAGAATGGAACCAATAGTAAAACATAGTATTACTAAATAAATTGTAATTGTTACAATACTGCCAATTCTGAATACAAAGTGTATAACGAGCTCAAATAATTGACGTATATTTCCTTTGCGTGTAACAAATGACAACAATAAAAATAGTGTCGATTCACAGTAAAGCTAATTTGGAATGTATCGGCAAGGTATTCATAACCCTCTACATTCATAGTGACCTACATTATCATATAATAGCAGATCACTGTTTTATAAAAAAAATATTTATTTCAAAGTTCATAAAAACAAATAATGAATCATAATATAAAATACAAATACGAATCCTGAAAATGTTTAATACACCCATCAATAAACATATAAATATAAAACTCCTTGGAGGGTTCTGTAAGTTTCTGCAAGTTTCTGTAGACATTTTGCAGAATCTTATGATTAGACTAGCGCCAGAAGCTCCTGAAAAATCAATTCTAACTTCTTAGAAATCAAGGTACATTGATTTTATTCAATAAAAATATGCCTGTGGCTAAAGAATGAAGAAAAGAGACAACCGAATTATGGAATTGTAGTGTCGAACAAAGCCTTAGTTGATTATTCATAGATAAAACAGATTTAAACTGTAGATATTTCAAAGAAAACTCTAGTCAATGGAACCAAATCACCACCATGTTCGTTAAATGTATATTTAAGACTTAAAATATACTCATCTATCTAACGTTTAATCAAAATATTTTAAAGAAGGTTTTCACCGGAAAAAATAATTGTGATTGATTATTTACAGACATATGTAATCTTATATAGAAAGGACAAACAATCAGGTAAACCATACTCGTGGAAAACAATAAAAACTAACTCATTATGAATGGATCTTGCACAAGTAAAATGTTAAGGAAATATTAATGGATAAAATGAGGACTGTTCTTTGGTAGAAATAGCTGCTAGTTTAAAAGATAAATATGTTAATGACTAACGTTTATAGAGATTAAATAATATATATTGATTTAACTTTGTGCACTCTCGTGATTTTTTAACGACACAATAGAAACGTATGTAGAAGCAGCGGCAGTTTACGTACGCAAATGATCAAGCCGTGGCGCGAATTAAAGCCACTAAGAGAAGAAAGGAAAAAAAGCAGAAAGAGGGTTTAGAACGAGGTAGTAGCTTTGTATAGATGTGTAAACCCGTGACGGAATAAGTGAGTCAAAAAAAGAACCATATCGAGAAGACCGAGTTTAATTTATCATATGGCAAACGAAGAGAAATGAAAAAAGATGCAGTCATAGTTTGGAAAGTACCGTTAATAAATACCTTTTTGTAAAAATTGAAAATTCGAATTCATTTTCTTTGTTTATTTGCGATTGACTCTCCATACAACATGATGGGTCTGGGTGAAAACATTCCGGAAAGTATATTTTTTGCAAAAGGAAATAATTGATCTTAATTTAAATTATTAATCATCCGTTAATATTTATCACCTTTCATTAAGCGAGTTATAAATTTTATTTTCCGTTATTCTGATTGTTTCTAACCTTGATGAATACTGACTCATAACTATTAGCGAGCGTATATCATCGGTGATTCTTCTTTCATAGGTGGCTATCAATATTTACTGATAGTATTATGTTTGCATGCGTGTTTATTATATGATTTTACATAAGAAATAAATTAAGCACTTATTTTTAAATAAATTCGATGATGAAATAACCGGAAAGCTATAAACATACCACATCATATTTATTTTTTAAGTCTAAACCGATTATTCCAAACTTGACTAAAATATTTGTGAGCAATTCTAACAACGTGGTTTTTAGTAAATCATAAGACCGAGTGTATTTACGTATACTACGGCAAATTAATGCACACGCATATACACAGACACACAGATACACATCGGATTGTCAGCGAGTCGATATGACTTTTGTTATTTAATGTCTGTGTTTTTTTAGTATTGATCAATACCCCACTTATATAATAAAACAACATATATTAAGAACACTATATATACGACGATATCAGTAAAGGCCGAAACGATTGTACGTTTGTTATAAAATATAAGTGAACAATCGTACGTTTGTATAGAAAATATAATTGAACAATTTCTTTTTTAATTGAGTATAGAATGAGTGTCTCTTCCTAGTGGTGTAATATATATATATATATATATATATATATATATATATATATATATATATATATATATATATAACTACTTCATTTACTCACATAAAATTAATATACGAAAGTATAGATTTATGCGTAAATTTTAAGTATTTACTTCAAAACTGCTCAATATGTAGGTAGAGCTAGTTAGTAATTTATAAAATATATATATCGCCATATATATTTTATGAATTACTATATATATATATATATATATATATATATATATATATATATATATATACATGTGTGTGTGTGTGGGGCTGTGGTATATATATATATATATATATATATATATATAACTACTTAATTTACTCACATAAAATTAATATACAAAAGTATAGATTTATGCGTAAAATTTAAGTATTTACTTCAAAAGCGCTCAATACGTAGGTACAGCAAGTTAGTAATTTATAAAATATATATGGCGATTAAGCTACACTGAATATTCGGCGTTTCATCAACTCTAGGATTCCTCAGGCTTATGCGCGAATTCTGGGGTGGTTTATCGTTTTTATATGGTCCTCTTCTATTGAGGATTTTAGTTAGCCAATCAGCTTTCGAGTATACACCGCGCCCCTTCCTATCAGCCAATGGGCATACGTTTTTCGGACAAAGGATCTGTTTTAAAACTAGGTTAGTTTTTTTTATTGTTAGTTTATATATAAATATACATATGTGTACATATGTTGTATTATGGGGTGGCTCCCAGGTTGGGACATCGTAATAGTGCGTAGGACTCCCTGGCTGTGGTACATAGCAGTTTTAGTTACGTCGGTCGTCCGTAGGTTCACTTGTTTACTAAGCGGTTGTGATGACAACGAGTTAAGACTAGTGAGTTATCTCACCTTAGACTGGCACTTTTTCCTTATCTTGCCTCTCGTCAATTGTCAAAAATGTCATAACAACGTTGAACCTGAAAACAAAGCGGTTGACACTTAGAACAATCAGCAGTAACTTTAAAATATGCATTAAAAGACGTAAGTCACAATTGTGTTTGTTTTTGTATAAAATTATATTTTACAATATAGTTACAATTTAAAACAGATCGTCTTTTTTCTTTTGGTGGTTCTGAAGTTCACAGCGATTAGTAACAGTTTTCTCACAGTGCTCTGAGGAGGGAAAATGACGCTTCAACGATCCGGTCTTCAGCAACACATGATGTTCCGTGTTTCTTCTCTCTCTGCCCTGCTCTCTGCTGATTCACCGTTTTTATTGGCATTTTGTCGCTTTGTTTTTTCTATCCACGCGTCCTGTCAATCGGTTGATAGATAATAGAACATGCGTTCTTAAGTCACGTTTTGACCTCAGAAGATCATTCGATTTTGTCTTCAACGGAGCGACACGTGAATTACCCACTCATGCCAATATCTGTAATTCCAGAGCTTACGAGGACTGTCACGTTTCTTTGTTTTGTAAACAAAAAAATCGTCGTCCGATTTCTCTGTTTATGACGTAAGCCCTTCCTCTTTTCAACCGGTAGACAATCGATTATTCAATGCCCACTCTTTTAAATCTTTTTATTAAAGTTTTTCTTTTCAGTTATGTATGATGGTTCTAGCCATTCATTACATAACACCCCTCCATTAACCATTTTTTTTCAATCGTCTATCGGTCCATCGACATTTCCAATAATGTTTTTAATGTCACAATTTTTTTTTCATCCCTTTTACTGTATTTTTTTTTTCGTTTAACTTAGAAAAAAAATAAAAATAAACATCAACAAGAAAAGCATAAGGTCTTCTTCGGTATAAGTGCATCGGCCGCACTTAACAGCAAAATATACGCTGCAAATTTACCAATTTTACCGAAGTGGTCGATTTGTCCAATATTCTCCACTACCTCGGCTCTTTAATTAATATGACTAATTAACTAAAATCGAGTCTTACATTTTAATGACTTGTTTAAAATGTGGGCAGCATATAGTACAAAAATTTCGACCAGAACGCCAGGATCCTAAATATTGGTGGCAACTCCGAACTCCCTATGATAAGGATGTTGCCTAACATCAACAGAGTAATTTTCTTAACCACTCCAAACATCCTGTTCCGCGCTCCCGACCCGCAGTTCGATTATAACCTGAGTTCCCAACCCCCGTGCTAGCCCTAGCTACGGTTGGCTGATCCCTACTATCATAATCAACTCTGCACGACCTGGGCACTAAGTTATATATATCTTCCTTCGATATTTCATCAACTTCTTTAGCCCTTTCAGCCGTCATGCTACGCGTGATTATTTTCCGTTCCATCAACGGGACCCTGTTTTCCTGACTTGGGGATTCTCGTTGATGGCGATTGCTCTGTTGGGGATAATTTTCTTCCTCCCCACTAGAGGATTCTTAATTTGAACTACTATCCTCTACCGGTGCTGACAGGGTAGTTTTTCTACAGCCCTCTTGCTTGTTGGGGATATCCCATTCCTCCAGTTCTGCTTTCCGAAGGTGTTCCCCATGGGCTTTTGTTACTGCCCCCGTCAGTTGACTTCTAATTCTATACGAGACTGGCCCCGTCTTCTCTATTATTACGTAATATGGAGACCATCTTACGTCTAGCTTTCCCTTTTTTCTATTATTTTTATAATAAACTAAGTCGCCAACTTGAAAATCGACTGCTTTTGTTTTCTCGTTGGCCCTATCTATCATTTTCTTCCTAGCTCTCTTTACATTGTTCCTGACTAATGTAAAGGTCCGATGCATGTCCTGCAGAGCGATCTCATGATCCTCTTCCCCGTAGTAAATTCTACGCGGCCTCAGTATGTTGTCTAACGGCAAGACAACGTCTCTATTATAGAGCAAATAATAGGGGGAGTACTTTGTTGTTTCGCTGACATGAAACCTTACAGCAGCCAGCATCTGGTTCAAGTACATGTCCCATGAACGGTCATTGTCCCCTATTTTCTTTGCTAGTACGTCATGCATCGTCCTATGGAATCTTTCTATTTTCCCGTTACTTTGCGGGTGGTAAAATGAGGTGGTCACGTGATCAACATTAAGCTCTTCTAAAGCCCTTTTCATGATCCCATTGACGTTCTCCGGTCCGTTATCCGTAAGTAACTGCAATGGTGCACCAAATCTGGGAAATATTTCCTCAATTAAGAGATACACCACTGTCTCTGCCTTTTTATTAGGTACAGCAAAAGCCTCAGGCCAACCACTATACATGTCGATGAACGTGACTATGTATTGATTGCCTGACAAAGTCCTCGGATAGGGTCCGGAAATATCCAATGCAATCTTAGCAAAAGGAAAAGAAGGCATGTCGGTCTCCTGCATTTGAGGTTGTTGCTTCCTCAAATTTCTGGTCTGGCATGGGACGCACTTCCCTATGTGTTCGTTTACCTTCTTGAACAAACCAGGCCAGAAATACTTCTGTTTAATGGAGTGGAACGTTTTCTCCACACCCATATGACCATTCTCATCATGGTATTGTTTCAATACCTTCATCCTCAAATGTGACGGAATATATAATCTAACTAAAGGATCGTCGTCGGGTTGCGATAAATAATATACGATATTGTCCATTATGATGTACTTTTTTTCTTCCATCTTGGACGTTTTACCGCTCCTCATCCGTTTCTTTAATTCGACGATCTGACTATCGGCGTCTTGTTCTTTACACATATCCAAACCTGATAGTGTAGGACGCTCGCTTACTACCGGTGAGCCTTCGTCATCCTTATGCGATACAAACTCTCTTGGTTCAAAACGATTCGAGTTTATCGCACTCACCGTGTAATTCCTATCATCTATTTCTACTGGAGGATCGTCTTCATCCCGACTCGCATTTACCGCACGGGATAAGAGATCCGCACAGACGTTATCTTTTCCTTTTAGGTACTGTATGGTGCAATCATAGCCAGCCATACTTAATGCCCACGTCTGTATCTTCCTATTCTGTATCGGAGATTTCAGCAAGTACTCCAATGGTCTGTGATCCGTGTAGATGGTGAACGTAGCACTATGCAAGTAGTGATTCAACTTGCTTAAGGCATAGTGAATCGCATATGCTTCTTTCTCTATTGTTGACCATCTAGTCTGGGTATCAGACAACTTATGAGATAGAAAATAAATGGGTTTCTCTATCTCCCGACCCTCCTCCGGGTCGTAGACCATTTGAGACAAGGTTGCTCCGATCGCATAATTGGAGGCATCCGTGTATAACCTGTATCCTTTGTTAGTGTCCGGGTATGCCAGCATCACCATCTCTGCAAGCTTCGATTTCAATCGATTAAAAGCAGACTGACATGCATCGTCCCAACAGAAACGTGCATGCTTCCTAGTTAATCGAATTAACGGTTCGGCGATTACAGAAAAATCCTTGATAAATCGCCTGTAATAGGATGTCATGCCTATAAAGGATCTAACCTGCTTCACAGTGGTTGGGGTCGCAATTGCCTGAATTGCTTTAACCTTGTCCCCCTCCGGCTGGATACCTTTCTCACTTACTTGGAATCCCAGATATTGCACTTCCTTGCCGAAAAACTCACACTTCGCCGCCTTTAACCTTAAATTATGCCTACGTAAACTACCTAACACCTTTTCTATATGCCTAACATGTTCCTCCTTTGTTTTGGAGAATATCAAAATATCATCCAAATAAGGCACGGCGAATTCTTCCTGTCCCTGTAACACTACGGACATTAGCTCCTGAAACACTCCCGGAGCGTTAGCAAGTCCGAATGGCATTACATTAAATTGGAACAGTCCTCTATGACAGGTGAACGCAGTTTTCTCTTTATCTTTTTCGTTCAACTTTACCTGCCAATACCCTGATTTCAAGTCCAACTTTGAGAAGTATTTTGCTGACCCAAGCGAGGCCAGTATATCATCAATTACTGGTAGCGCTCGGGCATACTTCTTTGTTATCTTATTCAGGGCCCTAAAATCTACACAGAACCTCTTTGTTCCGTCTTTCTTTTTTACCAAAACTATCGGGAAACTCCACGGACTGTTTGACCTTTCTATCACCCCTGCCTGTAGCATTTCCTCTAGTGCTACATTAACTTCTTCTCGTTGTTTGAGAGGTGTTCTATACGAGTTTTTCTTTATGGGATCGTTTTTTCCTGTATCGATCCTCATCTCTACTGTGTCAGTCCGGCCTAAATATCTATCCTCTGTGACGAATAAATCAGTATTTCGTTGCAGGACTTTATTTAAAACTTTCCTCATTTCTTCTGGCACTTTTATGCCGTTGAGGTTACTTTTGTTTCCCGACTTCTTTTGTTTATTTGGCTTTGATATTGCCATTACTACTTCTGTTCTTCTACATCTACCTATCTTGTAACCTTTCTTTAATTTTACTGTCTGGTTCGTGTTATTCATAATTAGCAAAGGAAAACTTCTCCTACCTTTAATTTTAACTAACGTGTTCGCTACGGATACACCACTTAGATCACTTAGGAAGCCTTTATCTATCTGCACTACTTCGTAATCTAAACCCTGACCATTTCTCATTTCGGCACGAGCTGTGCACGCATGTAAATGCTGCGGTTTCAGGGTGACATCGTGCCTTAATTTAACTATACTCGAAATATAAGCCTCCTCTTGCAGCGCTATGTACTCGCTGCCTAATCGGATTGCTCCTAAATCAAAGTACATTCTAACACTATTTTGCTTGAGCCAGTCTCGGCCCAATATGACGTTCCTTTTAAGGTTTTTCGTCACTACAAAATCATGTCGAATGTACTGGCTTCCTACTTTAATTTGTAAACGCGCCACTCCTTGCACTATGAGAGGTGACCCGTTTGCAGTCCTTAAATTCATCTCTATTTTCTTTATCTCAGGCTTCTCTCTGAGACCTTCTAATACAGTACTTTTTATTACAGAAATTTCGGCGCCAGTATCTACTAAAGCCCTAAACTTATTTTTC